>NC_133666.1:213288049-213538185 GCF_037893015.1 Macrotis lagotis
AAAAATATTCATAGCAGTCCTGTCTGGCAAAAATTGGAAATCAAGTGAATATCCTTTAATTGGGGAATGGCTGAACAAATTGTGGTATATGCACTTTATGAAACACTATTGTTCTATTGGAAACCAGGAGAGATGGGAATTCAAGGAAGCCTGGAAGGATTTGCACAAACTGATGCTGAGCTAGATGAGCAGAAACAGAAGAACACTGTGCAACATTACAGCAACATGCGAATGATGATCAATCTTAATGGACTTGTTCATTTCATCAGTGAAATAATCAGGAACAATTTTAGGGTATCTGTGATGGAGAATACCATCTGTACCCAGAGAAAGAACTGTGGAGTTTAAATGAACACCAAAGACTATTACCTCAATTTTTTTTAAATTGTCTTATGTACTATTTTTGCTCTCTCGTATTTTATTTTTTTTTTCCACAACAATATGATTTTTTTTCCCATCACATTCAATTTTTATCACTGTATAGCATGGAAACAATGTAAAAATTATCAGACTGCCTCTTGGGGGAAGGAGGGAAGGGAGGTAGGGGGAACAATTGTAAAATTTGAAACATTACAAAAATGATAGAAACTACTATTTTATATAATTAGAAAACAAATAAAACATTTGTATTAAAAAGAAAGAATATCCATCAAACATCTTAATGGATTCTGGAGTAACAAAACCCACAAAAGAAAAAAGAGTGAAGCGTTTTCCATCAAGGTCTGTCTTGAGTGGATCAAGAGTGTACCCAGGGAGGGAACTAAAACAAGTGAGGTCAAAGTGTCCAAGGGACAACGCAGAGGTTCTCAGCCATGGGAGAGATTTGGAGTAGAGGCTCCTAGAGGACTGGATCAGCAGGTCAATGTCAAAGCCCTTAGTCTGGGAGGGCTTCAATGAAGATATTCCAGTTCCCCATTCAACTTTAGCAACTGCACTTGACCCAGCCCAAACAGTAAGCAATCCTACCTTGAAGACCTCAACCCAGTGAAGTAAGTTACTGTCATTCTCAATGTAGAAAGTCCAGCCTGGGGAGGAAGTTATTGGCATTTTTAACTTGGACAGCCCAGTCCAGAGAGCAAGTTGCTAGTATTCTAGTTTCCAGTGTTCTCAATACAGAAAGTTTGTGAATGGGTCCTCCCCAAAACAAGAAATTCAGGATAGGGTTCAAACAGAAAAACAAAATTATTTAGAAAACTCCGAGAAAAGCCAGGATTATATAAAGTTACTTTGGAGGACTTCCCATGGACAATTACTTGATGTAATTCAAGACTCTTGAAAATTGTATTTCAAATGAAACAGAAGAGGGGATGGTACTTGGTGTTTTTGAGGCAAGGCTGCTTATCAAAATACAAATCAAACAATCAATCAGTCTATGATTATACTTTGATTTATAGCACTTTGAACTTATCAAGTAATCAAACAATACATTAATAAATCCTTGATGGATGATACATGATAGATGGTAGTTGCCTGATATGTAACATCAAGAGAAGAGGCACAAAAATCTACTGTATTACAAGGAAAGAAGAGCTTATATGAACTCTGAGTAAATCCTATTCAATAGATTTGATTCAGAGAGTGAATAGGAGAAATTTCCACTTGTGTTTTAAAAAAATTCTATCCTACTCTAAAGGGAAGGGAGGGTAAGGGAAGGGAAAGAAAAGGGAAGAAGGGATTGATAAAAGGGATTGACAAGTGAAAAGAAACAAAGTTAAAATTTAAAAGAATAGTTAAAGGGCAATGGTGGGGAGGTATAACAGAAATAATATGAAAGGAAAGAAAAAAACTATAAATGGAAAAAGATAGCATGGAGGGAAATACAGAATTGACAATCTTAACTGTAAATGTGAATGGGATGAATATTCCCATAAAATGGAAATCGATAATAGCAAAATAGATTAAAAAACCAGAATCCTAAAATATGTTGTTCACAAGAAACATATTTCAGGCATACATACACATAGGGTAAAGGCAAAAGGATGTTGAAAAATATGTTTCAGCTTAAGTAATAAAATCAGGGGTGGTCATCCTGCTCTCAGATAAAGCAATAGCAAAAATTGATCTCATTAAAGGTGCTAAGGAAGGAAACTGTATCTTCTTAAAAGGTACCATAGGTAATGAAGCTATATCTTTATTAAACATGTATGCACCTAGTGGAATAGCATCCAAACTCTTAGAGGAAAATTACAAGGAGACATAGCAAAATTTACTAATGGGGGCCTCAACCTCCCTCTTTCAGAACTAGATAAATCTATCCACATAACAACTGAGAAGGAAGTTAAGAAGTTGAATGATATCTTAGAAAACTCAAATATAATAAACTCTGGAGAAAACTTAATGGGGATAGAAAAGAATATAGTTTTTTTCCTCTGCAGTACATAGCATCTATACCAAAATTGATCATGTACTAGGGAATAAAAATTTTTATAATCAAATACAGAAAGGCAGAAAATATAAATGCATCCTTTTCAGACCATAATGCAATAAAAATTACATGTAACAAAGGTTCTTGGAGAGATAAACATAAAATTCATTGGAAACTGAATGACTTAATTTTAAATAATTAGTGGATCAAACAGTAAATCATTCAAGAAAATGGTAACAATGAGAAATAATACCAAAATTTAGGTGATGCAGCCAAGGAAGTTTTGATAGTAAATTTTATATCTCTAAATGCTTATATGAATAAAATAGAGGAAGAGGAGATCAATGAATTGTGTACACAACTAAAAAATGCTAGAAAAAGAACGAATTAAAGATCTCCAATTAAATAACATTAGAAATTCTGAAAAACAAGGAAGAGATTGATAAAATTGGAAACAAGAAAACCATTGATCTAATAAGTAAAACTAAGAGTTGTATTTCTGAAAAAAAAATAGATAAACCTTTGGTTAATCTAATTTAAGAAAAGTAAGAAGATAATCAAATTACGAGTCAAAAATGGAAAAGGTAAAATGAGGAGGAAATTAACCATAATGAAGAGGAAATTAAAGATAAAATCATAGTTACTTTACTAAACTGTATACCAAAAAAATTTGATAACCTGAATGAAGTGGAACAGAAGAGGAAATAAAATATTTAATAGCCCCATTTCAGAAAAAGAAACTGAAAAAAATCATCAATAAGCTCCATAAAAATATCTCTATGTCCAGTTGTATTTGCATGAGAATTCTACCAAACATTTAAAACTAATTTCTGTTCTCCACAAATGATTTAAGAAATTAGGAGAAGAAAGAGTTCTGCCAAATTCCTTTTATGATACAAATATGGTACTATTACCCACACCAAGAAGAAAGAAAACAGAAAGAAAATCTTAGACCATTCTTCTCAGTGAACATTGATGAAAAATTTTAAATAATATTTTAGCAAAGTGATTGCAGCAAGTTACTACTAGGATAATACACCATGATCAGGTAAAAATTATACCAGGTAGGCAGGAACAATTCAATATTAGGAAACACTCAATATAGTTTAATATATCAATTGCAAATCCAACAGAAATCATATGATAATCTCAATAGATGCTGAAAAAGCCTTTGATGAAATACAACATCCATTCCTGTTAAAATATTAGAAAATATGGGAATAAATATTTTCCTTAAAATAATATTATCTAGCTAAAACCATCACCAAATATTATATGCAATGGGGATAAACTAGGAACATTTCCGATAAGATCAGAGATGAAATGTCTGCCCATTATCACCATTATTATTCTAGATAGTCTTAGAAAAGTTAGTTTTAGCAAAAAGAAAAGGAAAAGATATTGAAGGATTAAGAATTGGCAATGAGGAAGCAAAGCTTTCTCTCTTTGTAGAAATTATGATGGTATACCTAGAGAACTAGATAAAGTCATCTAAAAAAGTCCTTGTAACAATTAGTCATTCAACAAAGTGGGATATAAAATAAATCCACATAAATCATCAGCATTTCTATATATGAACAACAAAGCCCAAGAACAAGAGAAGGAAAGAGAAATTCCATTTAAAGTAACTGCAGACAACATTAAATACATTGGAATCTACCTTCTAAGGCAAATCCAGAAACTGTATGAACACAATTACAAAGCATTTCTCACCCAAATCAAATCATATCTAAACAATTAAAAATGTGAATTGTTCATGGTTGTTGAGCTAATATAACAACAAAGACAATTCTACCCAAATAAAATTATTCATTGAGTGCCATATCAATCAAACTGATGAATAATTATTTTACCAAGGTAGAAAATTTATCTGGAGCAACAAAAGGACAAGAATATCAAGGGAACTGGTGAAAAAAATGTAAAGGAAGGTTGTTTGGCTCTACCAGATTTAATTACACTATAAGGTGGCAATCACCAAAATGTCCTGGTACTGGTTAAGAAATAGAGTTAATAAAAAAAATAAATAGAGTTAAAGATCAGTGGATTAGGATAGGTTCAAAAGAAACAGTAATTACTGACTACAGTAATCTACTATTTGACAAACCTATAGACATCAGCATCTGGGATAAGAACTCACTATGTGACAAAAATTGTTGGGCAAATTAGAAAATAGTATAGTAAAAATTAGGCATAGACCCACATCTCACACCCTATATCAAAATAAGTTCAAAGTGGGTGTAGGTGGGAGCATCCAGGTGGCACAATGAACAGACCACTAACCCTGGAGTCAGGGGGTCCTGAATTCAAATCCAGTCTTAGACACTTAAAAATTACCTAGCTGTGTGACCTTGGGCAAGTTACTTAACCCCAATTATCTTGCAAAAATCAAAAACAAAAAAACTGGGTACAGGATTTAGACATAGACTGCAACACCATAGATAAATTAACAGACCAAGAAATAGTCTATCAGATCTATGGAAAAGGGAGAAATTTGTGAACATCAAGAAATAGAATACATTGTAATTTGCAAAGTGAACAATTTTGACTATATTAATTTTAAAAAGTTTAGTCCTAATAAAACCAACATTGCTAAAATTAGAAAGAAAACAAAAAGCTAGGAAATAATTTTCACAGCTAGTGGTTTTGAAAAAGGTCTCATTTCTAAAAGATATAGGGAATCACTTAAAATTTGTAAGGTTTCAAGTCATTCCCCAACTGATAAATAATCAAAGATATGGACAGTTAGTTTTCAAATTAAGCAATCAAAGCTACATACAACCATATGAAAAAATATTTCAAATCATTATTTCTTAGAGAAATGCAAATTAAAACAACTCTGAGGTATCACCTCATAGCTATTAGATTGGTTAAGATGTCAAAAAAGGGAAAATGATTGATTTTGGAGAATTTGTGAGAGGATTGGGACATTGATGCATTGTTGGTGGAGTTGTGAACTGATCCAACCATTCTGGAGAGCTATATGGAACTATATCCAAAGAGCAATACAACTGATCATATCCTTTGACCCAGCAATTCCAATGCTTCGCCTATATCAAGGAAAAAAACACATAAAAATGGGAAAAGTTCCAAGTTTTCCAAAATATTCATAACAACTCTTTTTTGCAACAGCAAAGAATTAGAAATTGAGGGGATGCACATCAGTAGAGTACTAATTGAACATGTTATGGTATATGAATATTATGCAATACTATTGTTCTATAAGAAATCTTGAGTGGTCAGACTCTAGAGAAGCATGGAATGAATTACAGGATCTGATGCTGAGTGAATAGAGAGGAACCAAGAGAACATTCTACACATTAACAACAACATTATGAGTTGATCAACCTTGATTGATGCAGCTCCTCTTAGCAATACTGAGAGTTAGGGCAACGCTATTAGCCCAACTATGGACAATGCTATTCCCAGTGGAAGCAAAACAAAACAAAACAAAAAACCAAACCTGTCAGAATCTGATGAACATTACATTCACTTTTTAATTTTTTTTCTTATGTAGTTCTTTCCTATCCCATGGTTTTCTTTTTTCTCCCTTAATTCTAATTCCTCTTATCAAAAATGACTCATCTGTAAACATGTTTAACAGAAATTGTATATACCATATTAAGTTGACTGTTTGCTGCTCAGGGTAGGGGGTTGAGAAGGGAGGATGATGGAAATTATGTAACTTAAAATATTTAAACTTAAAATTTAAATATTAAAAAAGAAAGTTATCTTGGAGAAGAGAATGAGGAAATCATAATCACAGGAGAGGATAGCAGAAAAATTTCTAAATGTAAAGTTGCAGAGGAGAATATGAATTAATCTCTACAACAAAACAACTTCCTGGAAGAGCTCAAAAAGAATTTTAAATATCTAGTAGAAAAATTCAGAAAAGAAATGCAATTGAAATTCAACATCTTGCAAAAGGAAGCACAAAAAATGAATGAAGAAAACAAATCCTTTCAAAATACAATTAGACAAATGCAAAAAAAAATAAAAAAGATAGCTCCTTTAAAAGTGGAATTAACCAAATTGAAAAGGAAATGCAAAAGCTAAGTGAAGAAAATAATTATCAAAGAATAGAGTGGAGATAGTGGTGGCTAATGCCTTTATGTGGCAACAAGAAACGGTACAGCAAAATTAAAAAAAAATAAAAAAGATGTAAAATATCTTATTGTAAAAACAACTGACCTGTAAAATATATCCAGGATGGATAATTTAATAATTATTGACTGCCTGAAAAATATGATCTAAAAAAGCATCTGTCAAGAAATCATTCAAGGGGAAACTTACCTGATATCCTAGAACCAGAGAGAGAGAAATAGCCATTGAAAGAATCCACTGATCATTTCCTGAAAGGCATCCCAATATGAGAATACCAAGGCATATTATAGTCAAATTTCAGAATTATCAGACCAAGAAAAAATCCTGCAGGCAGCCAAAAAAAAGCAATTCAAATACCAAGGAGTCACATGATAGGATTATGCAGGATTTGGCAGCATCAACATTAAAGGATTGAAGGACCCAAAATATATTTTAAAAAAATATCAGAGGGAACTTGGATTACCAAAAATTAAAAACCCAACAAAATCTTTTGGGGAAAAGATGGGTCTTTAACAAAATAGGTGACTTTCAAATTTTCCCAATGAAAAAACCAGAGCCAAACAGAATATTTGAACTATAAACATTATACACAAGGAATAAATAAAAAGGGGAAGAGAAAAAGAATGTTTTTCAATAAGATTTAACTGATTATATTGCAACATGGGAATATATAATATATAATATAATTCCTGAGAACTGTTTAAGAGATAGTATACTTAGAAGTTATGAACATAAGATGATTTTAATTGTATGATTTTTAAAAAATTAAATCATTAGAAAAAGTGATTGTATTGAATTAGGAAGAAGAGGGAGGCCATATAAATTACAACACATGAAGAGGCAAAGGACCTATTACAATAAAGGGAAAGAGGGAAGGCTATGAATAGCTTGAATCTTAATTTCATCAGATTTGCCTGAAAGACAGAATAATACAGAAACACAGTTGGGTTTAGAAAATTATCTTACCCTTCAGCATTAGGAAGAAAAAGGGGAGAGGGGGGAGGGAAGGAAGGAATTGATAGGAGGGAGGGAAGAAAAGAGGGGGAAAGTAAAAGGGGAAAGGGGAAAGAAAAGAAAAGCATGTTGATAGAAGGGGAGGAGATTGAGGGAGATGATTTTCATAAGCAAAACACTGTGGGGGAGAGATAGGGTAAAAGGAGAAAGAAAAGTATAAATGGAGGTAAGATATGATGGAAGGTAATAAAGAATTCGTAATTATAACTGTGAATTTAATTGGATGAACTCTTCCATAAAATGGAAGAGGATAGCAAAATGAACTAAAAAACAGAATCCTACAATATGTTGCTTATGAAAACACATATGAAACAGAGATATGTACACATCTTATGCTTAGTGATAAAAGCAGATGTAGCAATCCTTATTTTAGACAAAGTAAAAGCAAAATTAGATTTCATTAAGAAGAATAAGGAAGGAAATCTTTAGATGCATAGAGTTGTTGATATCAAGGCTGTTTATCTGTTGTTGTTAAAGAGATATTTCAGAACTTCATCACATTCATATACCACAGTGTGTTCAGTCATTCTACAATTGATGGACATCTGCTCAATTTCCAATTCTTTCTCATTACAAAAAGAGTTGCTATAAATACTTTTGTACTTGTGGGGTTTTTTTACCTTATCTTGTGATCTCTTTGGGATACAGACCAAGTAATAGTATTGCTGGATCAAAGGGTATGCACAGTGCCTTTTGGGTGAAATTCCAAAATACTTACCAGAAAATGTTGGATCAGTTTACAATTACATCAGCAATGCATTAATGTCTCAGTTTTCTCATATCCCCTCCAACACTCATCATTTTCCTTTTTTGTCATATTAGCTAATCTGATAGGATAGAAGGCAGGACCTCAGAATTCTTTTAATTTGCATTTCTCTAATCAATTAATTAATAGCATTTTTCATATAACTGAATAGCTTGAATTTCTTTATCTTACAACTGTCTGTTCATTTCTTCTGACTATTTATCAATTGGGGAATGATTTGTATTCTTATAAATTTGACTCAGTTCACTATATATTTTAGAATGAGTCCTTTATCAGAAACATTAGTTATAAAAATTATTTCCCAACTTACTACATTTCTTTTAGTCTTGGTTGCATTGGCTTTATTTGGCAAAACCTTTTCAATTTAATGAAACAAAAGTTATCCATTTTGCATTTGGTAATGTTCTTTTTTTGTTATAAACTCTTCCTCTTTCCTTACATCTGACAGATAAACTATTCCTCCTTCTCCTAACTGGCTTATGGTATCATATTTTATGTCTAAATCCCGTACCCATTTCAAACTTATTTTGCTATAAGGTGAGATATTGGTTTATATCTAGTTTCTGCATTACTATTTTCTAGTTTTTCCAACAGTTTATATTAAAGAATGAGTTATTATCCCAGAAACTAGAGTCTTTGGGGTTTATCAAAGAGTAGATTACTGTAGGCATTTACTACTGTTTCTTTTGTAACCAATCTATTCCATTGATCCACCATTATATTCCTTAGATAGTATTAAACAGTTTTGATGACTAGTTCCTTACAAGTTTATATCTGGTATGGGTAAGCCACCTTCTTTTGCATTTTTTCATCAATTCCCTTGATATTTTTAATTTGCTCCAGATGAATTTTCCTAGCTCAATAAAATAATCTTGGTAGTTTGATTAATATGGCACTGAATAAGTAATTTAATTTAGATAGAATTGTCATTTTATTACTTTAGCTCAATCTATGCATGAGCAATAGATTATTTAGATCTGATTTTATTTGTTTGAAAAATATTTTGTCATTATTTCCTATAGTTTCCAAATTTGTCTTGGCAGATAGACTCCCAAATATTTTTTATTGTCTACATTTACTTTAAATGGAATTTATCTTTGGTCAGTGTTTCCTAATTTTCCTTCATGACTTCCATTTCTTTTTTCCATTTTTTTTCTTCCTCTATCCTTTGTTTTTAATTTTTTTTTAGGTTTTTTGCAAGGCAGTGGGGTTAAATGGCTTGCCCAAGGCCACATGGCTAGGTAATTATTAAGTGTCTGAGACTGGATTTGAACCCAGGTACTCCTGACTCCAGGGCCAGTGCTTTATCTACTGTGCCACCTAGCCACCCCTTTAAATTCTTCTTAAGCTCTTCGATGAGCTTTTTGTATTTGGTTACAATGTATAGACTGTTTGGATACTTCCCTGTGAGTGATTTTTCATTACTTTCTTCTTCAGACATGGTATTACTGTAATCTTTGTCTGTAAAGTAGTTTTCTATAGTGAGCTCTCTTTTAGCTTTTTTGTTCATCTTTGTTATTTTAGCTCTGTCCTGGGGTACAAAGAGTATAAATCTAAGCTTTTTATTTTTTTCTGGGCCTGGAATCTGATCCCTGGCTTGCCATTGGCCAAGATGTTACCTATGCAGTCTAGGCCTTGTCTTTACAGAGGAATTTTCCTCCTTTAGGTCCAGGCTCTGACTTAACAATGGTTTGTCCTAACCCTGTCCCATCTTTTACCCTGGTGTTCTCAGGGTTCAGACTTTGTTTGGGGATGGATCCACCCTGCTGGCTTGCTATCTAGCTGCTGGGATGTCTGCTATTGTTAAGTTGTCGAGTCTTGGATTGCACAGTGGTTAAAAGCCCTCTGCTGGGTTTCCGGAACTTGGAATTTACTTGAACTTACTCTTGAACTTTACTTCTCCTTTCCCCACAAAGAGACAGATCTTCAAAGAAAATCCTCCATGATGTCTATGGTTGAAAACTTCTTTGAATCTTTTCTTTGTCTTGATGGGATCTGTAGTGTGAATGTCAGAGTAGAGGCTTCATTTATCTTTGGTAGGGAAAGGCTCTGGGAGCAGGTTAGCTTCAGGCCACCATCATGGCTTTGCCCTGGAAGTCTATAGCTCACCCTCCAAAGTTCGAGGATTTTTTTTCTTTTTTGCTTCTGGCTATTTCTTCCCTTACACCATTCTCCCTTTTAGGTCCTATTCTCCTGTTTCTTAGTTCCTTTCTGTCTTCCTCTTAATTTATACCAAACTATTTGTGTGTATGTATTTGTCTTCAACTCTTCTTTGTTTGGATCAAATAATGGTGATGTTCATGTGATGCCCATTCCCCCCAATCCATTCATGTATACTCTTCTTGGGCACCTCAATTGTGAGGCACAGTAGTCTGATCCCCCTTTTCCCCTCATTTCATTTTTTTTAGTTCCATCCTCTTTTTCCACATTTCATTTATCCATTTCCTTTTTTTTTTGCCTTTTTTTTTTGCCAACAATAATTACAAAATGATTCCTTATTTTTCTGTTTTACTTTGTTGTCTGTGACTCTTTTAGGCAACATCATTCTGAAGGGATACTTCTATTTGCCCCACTTTTAGAATCTAAGTGTTTCAACATCATTTATCCACACTCTATTTACTCAACTTTATTTCCCTTTCTCTTCTGTTTACATTTCAACAATTCTGCTCAGGTTTTGGCACTTCACTAGAAAATGCTACATCTACTAAATGTTCAGTTTTTTGGCCTAATTTTGCTGGACAAGGTATTCTTGTTTGAAGGTCTTTCTTTTTCCTTACATTTTGTTAATAGTATCACAAGAGTTTCTAACTTTTATAAATATTTCAAAAAAGGTTTTGTGAAGGAAAAAAATAAGTCCACTCTTGTGAAAGGTGTTCCTTTTAAGGCACTCCATTCTCATATATGAGTTTGTTCCTGTAGTCCTATGAGAAATAATGATGTGATACAGAGGGATAAGAAATTGTTTATGTATACACTAGAACTGTTGTATATACAACTAAAGTAACTTATCTAAACAAACATTGAGATTTTGATTTTTATTGTTCATTCATTTTTGAAATATCTGACTATGACCCCTTTTGGAGTTTTCTTAGCAAAGATACTGAAGTGGTTTGTCATTTCCTTGTCCACCTTATTTTACAAATAATGGAGTGAGGGAAATAGGGTTAATTATTTACCCAGGGTCATAGAGCTGGTAAGCATCTGAGACCAGATTGTCATCTAGCTGCCCTTAAGTTTTAATTACAAACTAAGGAGAGGGTGCTCACAGAAAGAACCTACTATCTGAATGCAAAAAGAGAATAATGGAAAGGTCATATTTTAGAACTTGAAAGCTAGAAAGGTTAGACATCATGTTTATTAAAGCAGTAACTATAATATAGAATATAGAAGGATAGCAATAGCTTGGAAGTAAAGATTAGAGATGTCATTTAAAAGATCATATAGTTTGACTGAGATGGCATGCTATTTTAAGTATGTCATCTATAAAAAGAACTAATTCAATTAAGTATTAGAAATATCTCTTCAGCACAGATTTACCATTCATCAAGAGAATTTCCAGCAATATTTCCTGAAACAAAAACAAAGAAATTTATGTTTATATTTTCAGAACTTGTGAGTTAACTTGAACACACAAATTTTCCTTACATGATTACCTTCTTGTCAGCTTTCTATATGCATCTGTTCTTATGTCCAGAGACTGGTTATATATTCATGGATCCAAGTTTAGGTTTGAATTGTGATTTTATAAAAATTATTTCCCTACTTAGTTTAATATATTTCTTATGGTGGATAGAATCCCAGTACTGGAATCAGAAAGAAATGTTTTCATATCTGGTCTGATACATTTCCTAGCTTTATGACCCTGGGAAAGAGATTTAACTTTTGTGTGCTTCAGTTTCCACAACTGTAAAATGGAGATGTTAATAATGCTTCACTGATAGAGTCTTGAAAAGATCAAGGGAAATAACAGCAAAGTGCTTTGCAAAGTACCTTCAATGTTCCATTATGCGAATGTTCTTATCAGTATTGCTATTATTTATTTTGTCTCATTGTAATGTAAGTTATTATGTTTAAAATCAAAACATATAATCACTGTGAGTCTCTGGTTTCTTTTAACTGTAACACAACAATGAGATCTAAGGGAGTTGAAGTGGTGAGTTGAGGTTGTATATTATTCTTCAACAGTGGTCTCCATAAGGGAGAATTTGATTATATTCATGATAGTCACTTTCTACAGGAAATCAGACTTTCTGATATGAGTAAAAGTTGGAGGAAATGAGGCCTTTAAGCTATGCACCATTTCAGAGCCATGAGGTATTATTGCAGTGGATATGGAGACTCCATGAAAAAATAAAAAATAAATGTCAAAAAAATTCTCATATTTTACTTATCTATAAATAATCTCTCTTGGAACTTCTAAAGCATTATCACCTCTCTAGTAAGAGGTAGGAAGCACATTGTATTTTCACCCCATGAGCTATTCTGGCACTTTGCCAGCCTTCACTATCAGCAAATTCTGATATAGATTCTAGTTTCTTAGCCTTAGTGAATCAATCTTCTGACTTTTTGAAGAATTTAAGTTCATCACCATCTTCTATATTCCACCACCTAAGAGCATGAAATAATAGGCATAAAAGAGACAGAATTCATAGCAGAATACTTCTTTATGGCAGAAGGCTTAGGTAGGATGATACATGTTGGAGTTATTTCTCCTTAATACAGAGCATTTCATCCTTATAGCATCTCATCCTCTTCACTTAAACACAGCTAGAATTGAATTGTCTGGTTTATTATATCCCCAGTCAGGTTTGACTCAGAATGCAATCAAAAGAATTTCTTTGATACATAGTAAATTGACCAGAAACAGAAACAAAATACCTGAATATGTGCTAAAGTCTAAATGGAGGTTTGCATCAGGTAGATCATACTTCCCACGTCCATAAGGATTAGACCCTCATTACCCTGCAACTTCTTAACCTATTTTCTTTTTGAAACTAGTACTAACTTCTGTTTGCCAAGAACCTTCAGCCTACTTGGTAATAAAACTGACTTCTTCTGCAATCTTGAAATGAATGTTGGAGTTTGATATTGTTTCTCTTGGTTTCACTGTTGTCCTTTTAGATCTGTGTTGATGTGTTTGTGGAATTTTCAATACATCATCTAAGGTTTAGCTTTTAAATCCTTCACACTTTGATCTCAATTTACTTTATCAACTTTTTTTATTTGGGGCAGTGTGGTTTAGTAGATAGAGACCTGAATTTAGAATTAGGAAGAACTAGATTTGAATCCTTTAGAATTTGCTAGTTGTATTCCTTAGTACATTCCCTTAACTTGCTCTCATTCTTAATTTCTTCATCTGTGAAATGAAGACAGTATTAACACTTCCCTTAAGGTTAAGGATCATGAAGTATCATTTGCAAAGTGCTTTGTGAACCTTTAAGCAATTATATAATGCTAGCAATTCTTCCTATAGGCTAGTCACTTAATCTTAAATGAAAGTTTTGAAATTGATAGTGTATAAACAGCTCCCAGTTTTAAATTTATGATCCTATGATTCCATACTCTTCAATTTAGCTGATCGTCTTGATGTTCTTCACATTTATCTGTGTCCTATTACTTCATTTTCCCCCCATGAAATGGAAATATAGTCCCACTTTATTTTTGTATTTGACTTATTTGTAACCAGGTTTTGAGATGTTTCCTGTGGGCAGAAAAAAGATCTTACACCAAATCATGTGAATTCCAGAAATTTAAACATGCAGTAAACTATCATCCTTTTCTTTAGCACTGGCAGAAAAAAGTGTCTTTTATTCTGTTCCCTTTATCATACCTTTAGACTGCAGATATTTTTCTGTGAGTAGATAGATATAATATTAGTGAGATATTTCTCTTAGAGCTAAGGGAGTTTAGGGTATAGACTACCCAGCTCTGGAAATATTGGACTTCAGAATCCTTTCACAACTAGATAATTGATAGTTCAGAAATAACCAGTACTATACAAATAAATATACTACAACCATTGTTTTAAACCAAAAAAGTCATGAAAAACTTTTAAATTTAATCTTCATTATTAATATTTTCTCAATCATTTTCTTAAATTGGGACAATCAGCAAAGCAATACAACAAGCTCTGTTTTGCAATATTTGCCAATTTCCAAGGTATAAATGCTCACACAGAGAATTTAGCTATTAATTCTCTTAAAATTGTCTAAACTGGATCAAGGACAGTCCTAGATACAGCACTCTTTCTGCTTTCAAAGGGGAGAAAAGGAAGAAGTCATCATTTCCTCTGGAGATCAAATGGTCTAGATCTCAAATCAGATATTTATACATACTATACTGATCAGCCTCATATTTATATTCTTTAGCTCAACCGTACATATTAAACTTAACTATCACTCTCTCAAAAACAAAACCCCCAAAACAAACATAAACTCCATGAAGAGAGGGATGATTTCAATTCTGCCTTTGGATTTAAGTCTAGAACATAAGTATTCATATCTTAATAAATGATTGTTGGGGCAGCTAGGTGGCACAGTGGATAAAGAGCCAGACCTAGAGTCAAGAGGACCTGAGTTCAAGTATGACCTCAGACACTTAATAGTTACCTAGCAGTGAGACTTTAGGCAAGTCACTTAAGCCCATTGTCTTGCAAAACACACACACACACACACACAAACACACACTCAAAATTGTTTATTGTCTGATTGAAGGGGGGAGTTACTGATTAAGGAAAAACAATTTTAATTGCATAAAATTGATTTTTTTTTGCATCAACAAATAATTGTAGTTGGAATTAGCAGAGGAGCAGGTAAATGGAAGGGGAGATTTCTGTGGCAAAGATATCTAATAAATTTCTGATATTCAAGATATATGCATATATATACATATTATATAGATATGTACTTATAATAAAAATCTATATAATTAGAACAGAGTTTCTAATTGTTACATGGCCAAAAAAGAAAAATATTTATTTATTAGAAGAAATGCAGCAACAAAGAATGTTCCGATTAATTAAAAATAAAAAAAAATTCAAATCCAAAATCTCTATGATTTCATCTTTTACTCATCAGATTGGAAGAGTTAATTTTCAGTTGTATATACAGGAAGTAGCATGAATATCTATTGTTTCAAAAATACCCCCCCAAAAAAAGAACAGCTAGGTGGTACAATGAAGAGAGTACTAGCTCTGGAGTCAGGAGGACCTGAGTTCAAATCTTGCCTCACACACTTAAAGTACACTTAGTTGTGCAAACTTGGGCAAGTCACTTAATCCCATTGTCTTGCAAAAACAGAAAAAAATATGCCCCCCAAATTTTTATACTTCACTATTATGATATATGTTTTTAAAAATAGTAAATATAACAATTTCAGAAATATTTGAGAAAAGTTACTATTACAGGGCTAAGTAATAATAACTAGAGAAAATTTCCAATATAATATAAAGGAAAACACACTAAAACACTTTATAACTCTGATTAATGCCATGATAATAGTGAATTTAGAGGACTAATGGAAAAAACCAACTTCCTTCATTCTTAGCAAAGAGGGAAAAACAAAGTACTGAAAGAGGGAAACATATTCAAACATGTTGAAATTGTATTGACTTGTGTTGTTTCGTCATACTTATTGATAAGGGGGGATACTATTTATAGGGAAGTGGTCATTGGAAACTATAGAGATATAAAAAGAAAAGAATCAATAAAATATGTAAAGAAGGGAGAAAAGATTTTTTTAAAACAGTTATGTACTTAATTGAGCTAGATTTTCTCTTTTTCCTCCAAGCAGCCTCATTATAATTAGAAATACAATACCCATACAACCTAAGAAGAAACAAAATTTTGGAAATTTGTAAGAAATATGATGAAAACACAGATTCCTTTACAATGTTAAAGATTTTATTTGCCCCTTAATAAAGATGGATAATTCCCAAAGTCCTGAATTTACAAAGTATGTAGGGGCTTTTTTAATCCTTTATACAAAAGATCAACTTCCATCTAAGCAATTGAAACCTTCAACCTAAAAAATACTGCTCATTCACTGGAAAACTACAGTCCAACAGGCTGTGAAAAATAAAACGCTCACTTTCCTTTCCTTTCACATGGCATCTGACTTAAATTCAAAGCAAATACAAAAAGATAAGACCTTTTACCTTATACACTGGGAACCTATAGAGACTATGAGTGACAGTTGCATTATTTTGACCTTTTTTTAATGGTAATTCTTTTTCAAAATGTGTAGTCATCTACAAATAAAAATGAAGTTCTGGCTCTGACCGTATGGCAAAGCCACTTTTCAAAATCACTCAAGGAATAAAATGCATGTCAATCTTTAATTTTTTTAAAGGATATTTTCTCTTGTGGCATTTAGACAGAATCCTATATATGATGTGATAGAAAAAAAATTAGGGTTTCATATGTTTATCAAAGAAAACAAAGTGGGGATTTTTCTGGTTATGATGATCATACTCCCTCCTCCTTTCTACACATCATATTTATTCACTGTATATATATATATATATATATATATATATATATATATATGCATATCATCTATTAAAATATTTATTGTGCAACAGTTATTGTGCCAAAGGAAATACAAACATTAAAAAGAAAAAACAAAGATCCCCTGAAGTCTTTTAATCAAACATTTCAAATTTTTCTTTCCTTTGCTGGTTATGGTAGGCATGCAAGGAAAGCATGTACTAAGATAATTATATATAGAGTAAAGATAAGGTATATCATTGGGGAGAAAGACAAAGGCAACTGGCAGTAAATATCAAGAGAATCCTAGTGAAAAGGGCAAAGATGGCTGTGAGTTGAGGCTAAAAAGAAACTTCAGATTTGAAGAAGAGAAAGCAAAGGACCTTTATGTGCAAAACTGAATCAAGTCAAAAGGGAAGAAGATGAAGAGATATGATGTTGAAAATAGAAAATTGATTTTTTTTGTTTGCTTTCATGAAGAGACTAAATGACATCACAAGGTGACTTGCACATGATTTAGATTTAAGGTTGCATAAAAGGGACAGCTAGGTGGCACAGTGGAGGGGACAACTAGGTGACTCAGTGGATAGAACACTGCCCCAAGAGTCAGGAGAAACTCAGTTCAAATTCAGCCTCAGACACTTAACAATTACCTAGCTGTGTGACCTTGGGCAAGTCTCTTAACCCCATTGCCTTGCAAAAAATGAAAAACAAACAAAAAAAAGTCACATGAAGTCATCAGTTTCAATATTTCCTTTAGAAATTTGGAGACAACTGAGGTTATTCTTGGATACAGTGTATGACCTTATTGTTATTGCTGTCTGGCCAAGTTCTAAGTGCTCCACATCACCCTCTTTGGACACCTTCACAATCATTGGAACATATTGTTCTCGTTTGCTCTTTCTGCTCAGGGAAGTCTTTTACATGCTTGGCAAGACAAAGGAAAATTATATGTGATTTATATAAATGTGTATATCAATTGTGCTTAAATTTTGTTTTTATAAGTTATATAATGTTTTTATATAAAATGTGCACATATATGTACATGCATGTGTATATGTGTGTGAATATAACACACAGGTATATGTATGTTCTCTAGGGTTATATTGATATTTACTGCCAGTTAAGGGGACATTCAATTTTTCCTATGATCTTGTCCTTTGTATTTAATGTTTTTTTTTGTGTACAAACCCCACACACTGCCACTGTCACTATCTAAAAAATAAGTGTTTTATTGAAAGACTAGGGAGAAGGTAGATTAGTTATAGACAGATATTTATTTCTGTATTTCTATCAATTAATATAGATTTATCTATCTATATGTTTTACTAGATATATAAATATTATAAAGAGAATACATGTGTAAAATATGTATTTATTTCATATGTTGCACATATAATACATACATCAAAATATAACAGTATATAATCTATATAATTCTAGCTTTATTCCTTTTAATAGGGCTATTTTGATTTATATCTATCTCTATCAATATCTATTTCTGTATATCTCTCTTTCTCTCTCTCTCTCTCTCTTTTATTCTTTCTCTCTCTCTTTTCTCTAAGCTGTATGATCCAAAGTTAGGCAGGCAAAAGCATTTTTTTTAGGAAAAGAAATATGATGTTTAATTATTAGTCTAGAAATATTAGAAAACAATAGAAATAATAGAAAGTTCCTTAAGCTAGACATTTGCATTGGACCAATTGAAATGGTATCTTCTTAGTTACTTGATTGATTTATTGCTGTTTATTAACAATCGATTAGTTACTAAGTTATTGACTAAAAAATCAACATATGGTAAGCCCCTACTACTTGTTTTATTAGCTAGGATAAAGAGAAGAATGTGAGTACTTGGAATCAATCAAAATTTAATGAAATAGGGTTTTTTTCTCTAATAGAGAAAGGGGGGGGTTGGGAATCAAAAGAGATATTGAGGAAATTCAGTATGTGTCAGAAAGGCACAATGCAGTAAGGTAAAAAAAATATATAATAAAGACAAGTTAAAATAGTTGGTTATGTTCTGCCAAAAATTGACTTTGAATAATTCTTCATTTGATTGACCTGGGATTTTTTTAATTGTTAGACCATTTAAAGAATCACAGCACTATAAATAGCATATGTATAAACCCTAAATAATTTGACAAGGAGTAATAAAAATAATTTTAAACAATAAAAAATGCATCTTAACAAAATTTGAGGTTCATTATAATTTCCAAAATTTGTTATTGATTGAAACGGGCAATAACTAATTAGCAAAATTATCCACATCCATAGACAGAGATCCCAGACCTTAAGAAGAGGTTGTCATGGAGACAGTGTAATTCCAAAGTTTGAAATATAATTAATTACAATTTTACAATGAACTAACATACAAAGGCCTAAATTTAAATTTCTAGTCCTTTTGGGGGGGGTGGATGAGGAGTTCTTCATTATGTTTCATTTTATCTATGTCTTTTATTCATAAAGGGCATGCACCATTATAAATAATGAGCAATTAACATAAGCAAATTAACTTAATTAAGAGATATTAACATAAGTAAAAGACAAAAGAGGACAGATAATAATCTCAATGTCCATTTAAATATTGGGTTTCTTGTTGTTACCTTGAATTAGTTGTAGACTCCATAAAGACTGCAAAGTGGTCTATCCTAAACCATTGTTCATCAATTTTCTGGATTGATCCACTGAAACTCAGAGATATGCATCCCTGAATCAACAACCTGGTTTCTATGACTGAAGTGTCTATTATTTTCAATATCTGAATTGGACCTTCCACCAAATTTTTATAGTTTTTTTTCAGAGCTATTTGTTCCAACAGATTAACCTTCCATGTTTCAAGTCATTTATGGAGGTTCTGTTAGTAATAAGACAATATAATTTAGTAGGTCATTACAAATAGTTTATGTGGCAAAAGATAGGAAAAATTTTATAGAGTTCACCCTATGAATATCAGAGTTAGAGGAAGATATCAAATTAAAGTGCCACTAATATATTTGGAAACTTAGAAAGTTTCAGTTTTCACATGCAATTTTTTTTAACCTTTACAATATGTTTCATGGATTGTGTTAGCCATTAACTAAAGAGAGAGTTTAAGAAAAAACTTAGAGGATTTGACTTTATAAAAATAAATAATTTTCTATTATCAGAGATATGTCAATCAGAAAAAATAATTCAAAAGTTTCTTTACAATTAATTAAATAAATTCTATGTATGAAAGCCTGAATCCAGTTTGAGATCTTAACACACAATTATCAATTCATATCCAAAGTTCACATACTTAAGACATTTGCATAGCTAAATATTTCTGAGAATTCAAATAGTCTGAAACAAGATAAAGGAAAATCATGCTCCCCATTACCTCCTGGATCAAATTTAAATTACATCATTTAGGATCATCATTTTTATCTATGTTTTTTATTTTGCTTTTATTAACATAACAGCAGACATTTTAAGAGTGTTAATATAATAATAGATATCAGGAATCTTAAGTATATTTTTTCACCAAATAGAAAACATTCAGAAGACAGTATTTGTATAAGAATTCTAAGCTTACTGGAATTTTTTTTTCAAAGTGAAATTTACTAATCCAATGGAATATTTTACACAATTATGATATCACATTTTGTCATAATCCCCACTATCTGCTTATCATTCAGAAAAGATGTTATATCATGCATAAGTAATAATTTTGTACAATATTATATAAAAAACAAATAATCAAGGAGATGGGAAGCCTAAGAACAGATTTTTCAACTAGGATGTTGCAAGAAATAATAGTCAGAAATTCAGAACAATAAAAATGAAAGCAAAAGTATCTTAAACTTGTGTCTTATTATGGTGGTTCAGAGAGGTTTGTTGATTTGAAGAAATTAGTTTCACTTATAAAGTTCCTTGACATTATTCCCACTATAGTCAGAAAAATGTACTGTGAATGGAAGGAGAGGAGCATAGTTATGAAATATCAAATATATATATTTCTATATATAAAGTCAAGACTATTGCCTCAGGACTAATCCTGAAGTCAAAGGCAGACATTTTGTAGGTATCCTAGAAGAAAATTTATTTATCTTTGTTTAATTTCAGTTAAAAGTCATGGATAATTCTCTCTTTTTTTTCTGTAGTCAATCATGCAGCTGATTTCCACAATATTCTCATAGTTCATAGCCATGCTAACAAAAAAGGAGGCAAATTTTCCTATTCAGAAAGAAAGTTTAGTAGGAAAAATGAATTGAGGATCACATCTTTGTAAGGCTGATTTCTCAACTTTCCTAGAAATATATATCTACCAGTAGTGCCTTCCAGAAGACAGCTTTCAAAATTTTCCTTGAATGGCTTAACAATCAATCATAATGGGAAAGTTAGGTGGTGCAAAGGATAGAACACATGCCTTAGAACTAAAAGGAACTGAGTCCAAATCTGACCTCAGAGACTTGACACTCATTGTCTATGTGACCCCTGGGAAAGTCTTTTAGCCTCAGTAACCTCACAAATATTGAACACAACAAAAATAATCACACTCAAATTCAAAACTCAGAGCAAACCAAATTACAACTCCAAGATGTTCCATCTCATACCGCAACTTCTACTGATTATAATTCAGAACTGGATACAATTTTTATATTAAGTTTTAACTGATCCTAATACAAAAATCAATTAAGAAGGAAAATTCACATTCTATACTTTGAAATACAGAGTCAATGTATAATAAGAAAAAACAAACTAACTATTTCTTATTAACATCTGAAGTAGGAAAAAAAAAGCAATCTTTTGACCTGGGATTTATCAATACAAAATTAACTTAAAGATTGTTCCAGTTACTATTTTATAATTTTCATAATCAACAGTCAGACAATTCATTATAAATCACTTATATGTCAAAAACAAACTTAAATAATCTCCTACTTTGAATATGATTGTGTTGGGGCAGGGAATTTATTCCTCTGTCAGGTAAGTGTATCTAGTTTCACAACAGAATTCACAGAAGAATCACTTTTCAAATAGCCCCCCTCCCTCCTTTTTTTTTCATGCACAATTGATATTACCAAAGTAAAAATTTCAGAGTCTGGCAATGTCTTGAAGATAATAGGCTAACTGTGGTCAACTAGAAAAATACCAATTTGAAAATGAAAAATATTCTTTAACCAGAAAGGAACTCTAAAAAATTTTCCAAGTTCAAAGTTATAAAATAACAACATTTCTTATATAATGTTTTTCCAAAATTACAATGAGATGAAATATTTGTATAACATTAATATAAAACAATATCCAGCAAGTAATATCATTCCAATTGAACATACTTCTGCATCATCATATAAGGAAAAAAATATTGCATTCTATAATAATTGTTTTCAAAGACCATTTGAAAATAATATAACCAAAACTAGCTTTAACTTGCTTCTCCAAGCAAAGTTGATAATTTTTCAAATACAGAAATATTCTCATGTTCCTTTAATCTAAAAGAATCTTAATGTTTCCTTAAACTTTTCCATAATATTCTATTAAATACCAAGTTTTTACTTTGTTACACATGACATATGACCAAATTAAGTACTTTCAAATGACCTAAAGAGCAAAAAGAAAATAAAGTTTTTTGCAAGTCATCTTCAGAACTCTTTTTTGGTACAATTGAAATCCACTATAATAATTTTATTCTTTTCTTGATCAATATGAAACAATCAATTTCTCATATTGGTACTATTATAACTCCTTTTTAAAAATATTTAGTATTCCATTTTCCCCAGTAATATGTAAAAAACATTTATTTTTAAAACTTAGAGTTCCAAATTATTTTCCTTACCTCCTCATATCCTCCTTATCAAAAAGGTAAGCAATTTATACATGCATAGTAATGCAAAACATTTCCATAATAGTCTTGCTATAATAGAAAATATAGACCAAAAAAAATCCTCAAGAAAAATAAAGAAAAAAAAATTCATGCTTCAATATGTATTCAGACACTGTCAGTTTTTTTTTTCTCTCTGAGGGAAAGCATTTTTCATCATAAGTCCTTCAGAGTTATGTTGGATATTGCTGAGAATAGCAAAGTCATTCACAGCTTGATCATCTTACAATATTGCTGTTATTTTGTACATTTACTTTACATCAGCTCATGTAAGTCTCTACCAGTTTTTCTGATTGTTTTGCCTATCATTTCTTATAGTAGAATAGTATTCTGTTATATTCACATAATTTGTTCAGTCATGTTCCAATGAAGAGCATTCCTTCAATTTCCATGTCCCAGTCACAAGAAAAGAATTGTCATAAGTATTTTTGTTCATAAAGGTCCTTTTCCTTTTTTTATGACTTGTGGGATACAGACCTATATGGGTTATTGCTACTAGTAATGGTTTAAAATCCTTTGAGGGTACTTCCAAATTACTCTAAAGAAAGTTTGAATCAGTTTATATCTCTACCAATAATATATTAATTTCAAATTTTTCTTGCATCCTCTTCAAAACTTGTCATTTTTCTTTTCTATTCTATTAGCCAATCTAATTATTATGAAGTAGTATCTTAGAATTGTTTCATTTTGCATTTCTCCAATAAGTAGTGAGTTGGAATATTTTTCACATGGTTATCAATAGTTGACTATCTATTGATCATTAATCAATTGCACATAGTTATTTTTACAAATTTGTGTCACTTCTATATATGTTTGAGAAATGAGGCCTTATTCAGAGAAACTTGCTTTGATTTTTTTTTCCCCCCAAGGTAATATTACTACCTGGATTTTCCTTCTCCCCAAATTTATTCTATTATTTGTCTCCTTTTACCCTGTCCCACCTCAAAGGTATTTTGCTTCTGAATATTTCTTCTGAAATCTGTCCTCCCTTCTATCACTGCCCCCTTCTCTTATCACCTTCTCCTTTCCTGTAGGTTGATAGATATCTATAACCAATTGAATATGTATGTTATGCCCTCTTTGAACTAATTCTGAAGAGATTAGGTCCCCTCACTCCTTTTCTCTTGCCTTTTTTATATGAGTTAATTTATACTTTTTATTTTTTTCATGTCTTGTATTTGAAAGTCAAATTTTCTATCCAATTGTTGGCTTTTCATCAAGAGTGCTTAAAACTTCTCAATTTCATTGAATGTGCATTTTTTCCCCTTTGGATTAGGTGATTCTTGGTTCTGATCCTAGTTTCTTTGCTCTCTGTCATATCATATTCCAAACCTTTTGATACTTTCAGTTAGAAGCTACTAAATCTTGTGTTATGCTAACTATAGCTCCATGGTGCTTGAATTCTTTCTGAATGCTTGTAATTTTTTTCTTGAGCTGATAATTCTGTAATTTGGCTATAATATTATGAGTTTTCATTTTATGATCTCTCTTTGGGGGGGGTGATTGATGGATTCTTTCCATTTCTATTTCACTCTCTAATTATAGAATATCAAGAAAGATTGCATCTTGGCTCTTTTTTTTTTTATCAAAGTCTCCGGGTAATCCAATTATTTCTAAATTTTCTCTTCTGGATCTATTCTCCAGGTCAGTTGTTTTTTTTCCCTAATAAAAGATTTCACATTTAATTTCATATATCTTTCATTATTTAGTTTTTGTTTTATTGTATCTTGATTTCTCATAAAGTCATTAGGTTCCATTTCTCAAGTATAAGTTTTGAAAGTGAACTTTTGTGCCTTCTTTTCTTTTTGACCAATATTATTTTAAGGAATTGCTCTCCACATCGGCTTTTCTGCACTTTTTTTTCCAATTTGTCTCAGACCAGGTTGTGAGATATCATTTTCTTCAGTATTTTTTGTGTTTCCTTCACAAAGTTGCTTATTTCTGATTGTGATTTTCTTATTTATCTTCCCAATTTTTCCCTACCTTCTTTACCTCATTTTCAATATTATTACATGGTCTAATTCATTTTTTTCTTGGAGGTATTGCTATTTATTTATTCATTCAGGAGAGAAACTCATGTCATCATAAGCTGATGATAATTCTTCAGATAACATAAAAATTATAGATGTAGATGTGTGTGGAAAGATACATAAATATCTATTAACATTCAACTGTATGTATCTACACATATATGTGTTTGTATGTATATATATATATTATATATATATATATATATGTATATTTTGCTGTGTATTCTCTCCTCCCAAGCAATATTATCCAAAAATACAAATACAAAGCAATTCTGGGTAGGATTATGTAAGGTGAAAGAAATATCTTTTGGGGGGGGGAAGAAAAAGAATGTTTAATATCATCCTAAGAAAATGCATAAATATTTGTACTACACAAAAGGGAATAGCATTTTCTTTGTCTGTTACTAAATCTGCATTTGTAAAGCTCTTCCTACATGCCTTCTTTAAAGTTCTTCAAATTTTCTTTTGTAATAAAACTAATGGAGGCCCTGAAAGGAACATTGAAAAGATATTTAATAAGTATCAGAAAGGTAACTAGCAAGAAGACAAAGAAACATAATAGTACCAGCTATAAGAAGATATTTATGTTCTTCCAAAAATCTACTTTCAACAGAAGAATGGATTCAGAATATGAAAGGCTTTAAATGTCAAACTCAGGAGTTTGCATATTATCCTAGAAGTAATTGGGAATCCTTGGAATTTCTTAAATAGTTCAATGATATTTTCAGACCAATATAAAAAGTACCAAGTTGGCAGCTAAATGAAATATGGATTGCAGAATGGAGAAATTTGGAAAATAAAGAATATTCAATATTTAAAGATTAAATCAAAAGCCACTATAGTCTTCCATGTGAAAGACGTTATCTGAACCTTGGTGGTAGGCATTTGAATGAAGAAAAAGTGCCCAGAACTGAACAGAAAATTTAACTGCCAAATACATGACTGAAGAGTTGCATAAAAAAAAGGTAAATGAAAAAGGGGACTGAAAAAACAAAATTGTTTTAAGCAAATGTTAGTCCTTTAAAAGGAAAATATAAAAATTCTAATTCTTTAGAACTTACTTCTCTAAGGAAAATAAAAGGAGAGAATATAATTGAAGAGGATGAATCTACAGGAAATGGGTATAATTAGGTTTTGTCACTCAGTTGAAGAGGTCCAAGATCACATCACAATATTTGGGATTAAAAAGCCCTGAAAAAAAAGCAGGAGTGTTAACTTTAACAAGTGTCTCATTATACTATGACTCACTTTAATCACAAGGTACTAAGAACCTTGTCTAATGAAGGCATCATAAACTTAGAGGACATGAGATAGTGTCTCTGTTACCTGCAATCATTTGTAAGGTTCTCAGGTAAGACCTCCAGAGCCTCCCAATACTTAGAGATCTTCAAGATTCTTATAGTTAATTAGATTAGCACCCAGTGCTTGACATAACAAGGTGTTAAGTACTCTAGGTGGGGGGAGGGTGTAAAGTGTGAAAGAAAATAGGCCTGGGGGAGGGGCACAAATAGTATAAGAAATGATATGGCTTTGGATGATAATTTGACTTATGAGGAGGATTGTGTGTACTTGAAAGATACTTGAAAAGGGGTTAAGGGGAAAATATTTATAATTATAGTTTGATACAATTTGAGTCAATACTGCTTATCAAGAAATCAAGTAAACAGTCTATGATGATATCCTGATAACAACAGGAACATATCAAGCAATCAAGTAATTACACTGTGATTGATGATACCTGATTAATAATATTAGAGCACCAAGGGAAGAGGTACAAAGATTTATAATTTTAGAGGGAAAGAAGGGAAACTGAATGTTGAGTAAATTCTATTTAATGGATTTAGTCCAGTGAGGGAATAAAATATATTCCCACTTGGATTTAAAAATCTAACAATCTACAGGGAAAGGGGGGGGAAGACTGGGAACAGGAAAGATAAGGGAAGAAGGGACTGATAAAAGGGAAGGGAAGATGTAAATGAATATAAAGTGAAAGCTAGATTTCTAAAAGAAAAATCAAAGGGACAAGGTAGTAAAATTTTGGTGAAGAGGAATAGGAGAAAAAGAGATAAATATAAATGAAGAAAGATAACATGAAGGTAAATACAGAATTAGTCATCTTAACTTTAAATGTGAATGTGATGAACTGTCCCATAAATCAGAATCGGATATCAGAATGGATTAAAAACCAGAATCCTTCAATCGATTGTTTACAAGAAACACATTTAAAACAGATACACACAGGGTAAAGGTAAAAGGTTGGAGCAAAATATATTATGCCTCAGCTAAAATTAAAAAAAAAAAGTAAGGGTTAGTGATCCTGATCTCTGATAAGGCAAAAGCAAAAAATAGATCTCATTCTAAAGGATAAGGAAATAAACCATGTCTTCTTAAAATGCACCATCAGTAATGAAGCTATATCATTACTAAACATCTATACACCTAGTGGTTTGGCACCCAGATTCCTAGAGGAAAAGCTGAGTGAATTACAAGGAGAAATAGACAGCAAAACTTTAGTAATGGAAGACCTCAATCTCCCTCTCTTGTTAGAAAAATCCTAACAACAAAATAAACATGAAGGAAATTAAGAAGGTGAATGAAATCTTAGAAAACTTAGATATGACAGACCTCTGGAGAAAATTTGATAGAGATAGAAAAGAATATCTATCTATCTATCTATCTATCTATATATATATATATATATATATACTTTTTCTCAGAAGTACATGGTACCTTCACAAAATTGACCATGTATTAGGGCACGAAATCCTTAAAATCAAATGTGGGAAGGCAGAAATTATAAATAAACACTTCTCAGACCTTGATGCAATAAAATTACATGTAATAAAGTCAGAGAAAGACAAACTGAGAACTAATTGGATATTAAATAGTTTTAACTTAAACAATAGGTTGATCAAACAGCAAATACTAGAAATAATCAATAATTATATCCAAAAAAATTATAATAATGAGACATCATGCCAAAATTTCTGGGATGCAGCAAAGGCAGTTTTGAGGGGAAACTTTATACCTGTAAAAACCTATAAGAATAAAATAGAGAAAGAGGAGATCAATGAATTGGGCCTACAACTAAAAACACTAAAAAAGAACAAATTAAACAGTCCCAATTAAATACCAAATTAGAAATTCTGAAAAACAAGGGAGAGATTAATAAAATGGAAATCAAGAAAACCATATCTCATAAATAAAGCTAAGAGTTGGTTTTAGGAAAAAAACCAATAAAATGGACAAACCTCTGGTTAAGCTGATTAAAAAAAGAAAGAAGATAGCCAAATTACCAGTATCAAAAATGAAAAGGGTCAATTAACCACCAATGAGGAGGAAATTAAAGATATAAATCAGAGTGACTTTATGGAATTGTATGCTAATAAATTGGACAACTGGAGTGAAATGGATGAATATTTACAAAAATATAAACTGTCCAGATAAAGAGAAGAGGAAATAAATTACTTAAATAACCCCATTTTAGAAAAAGAAATCGAAAAAACCATCAATAAACTCCCTAAGAAAAAGTCTCTAGGTCAAGATGAATTTACAAGTGAATTCCACCAAACATTTAAGGAACAATTAATTTCTATTCTACATAAATTATTTTTAAAAAGTAGGAGAAGTAGTTCTGCAAAACTCCTTTTATGACACCAACATGGTACTGTTGCCTAAGCAGGAAGAACCAAAACAGACAAAGAAAATTATATAACCATCTCCTTAATGAATATTGATGCAAAAATCTTAAATAAAATTTTAGCAATGGGACTACAGCAAGTTATTACCAGGATAATTCACCATGATCAGGTTGGATTTAGACCAGGCATGCAAAGATGGTTCAACATTAGGAAAACACTCAACAAAATTAAACATATCAATAGTAAAATCAACAGAAATCATATGATTATTTCAATAGATGCTGAAAAAGTCTGATAAAATACAGCATCCATTCCTTTTAAAAAACAATTGAAAGTTTAGGAATAAATGGAGTTTTCCTTAAAATAATAAATAGTACATCTAAAACCATCAACAAATATTATATCTGATGGGAATAAACTCAGAGCATTTCCAATAAATTCAGGAGTGAAACAAGGATGCACATTATCATCATTACTATTCAATATAATATTGGACATGTTAGTAGTAGCAATAAGAGAAGAAAAAAGAAATTGAAGGAATCAAAATTGGCAGTGAGGAAGCAAAACTTTCATTCTTTGCAGATGATATGATGGTTTATCTAGAGAACCCAAGAAAATCATCTAAAAAACTCCTTGAAACAATTAAATTCAACAAAGTAGCAAGAAATAAAATAAACCCACATAAATTATTAGCATCTCTATATATAAACAACAAAACCCAAGGACAAGAGATAGAAAGAGAAGTTCCATTTAAAATCATTGTAGACAACATGAAATATTTGCTAATCTACCTCCCAAGACAAACCCAGAGACTGTATGAACACAATTACAAAGTTCTCCTCACCCAAATAAAGTCAGATCTAAATAACTGGGAAAAAATCAAATGCTCATGGTTAGGTTGAGCTAATATAATAAAAATGATAATTCTACTCAAATTAAATTGCGTATTCAGTCCATACCAATCAAGCTACTTTACCAAACTAGAAAAAAAATAGTAACCAAATTCATGTGAAACAACAAAAGAGCATAATTATCAAGGGAAAAGATGAAAATAAAATGTAAAGAAAGGTGGCCTAGTTCTACCAGATCTCAAATTATACTATAAAGCAGTGGTCACCAAAACTGCCTGGTACTGATTAAGGAATAGAGTAATGGATCAATGGATCCTTCTAATTTTAGCAGCATTGATTTTATTAGTGCAAACCCTTTTTTAAAAAATTATTTTACAAGGCAATGGGGGTTAAGTGGCTTGCCCAAGGCTACACAGTTAGGTAGTTATTAAGTGTCTGAGGCCAGACTTGAACTCAGGTACTCCTGACTCCAGGGCCAGCACTCTATCCACTGCACCACCTAGCCGCTCCTATGCAAAATCTTTTTAATTTAATATAGACAAAATCATTCATTTTGCAGTTTATAATGTACTCTAATTCTTGTTCAGACATAAACTTATCCCTTTCCCATAGATCAGATAGACAGAGTATTTTTTGTTCTACTAATTTATCTATGATATCCCTCTTTATGTCTAAATTCTGTACCTATTTTGACCTTATTTTGGTATAGGATGTAAGATGTGGATCTATGCCTAGTTTTTGCCAAACTCCAGTTTTCCCAACAATTTTTGTCAAATAGTGAGTTCTTATCTCAGTGGCTGATGTCTTTGGGTTTGTCAAATAGCAGTTTCTTTTGAATTAGAAGTAAAGCAGACTGCTTGAAACAATCTTCTGATAAGGGAGTTCTGATAAAGGATTCATTTCTAAAACATGGAGAACTGCATCAAATTTATAAGAGTAGAAGTCATTTCCCAACTGATAAATGGTCAAAGGATATGAACAGTTTTCAAATGAAGAAATTAAAGCTATATATGATTAAAATCACTATTGATTAGAGAAATGAAAATTAAAACCACAATGAACTATCATCTCACTTATTTGATTAGCCATGATGAGGAAAAGGGAATATCATCAATGTTGGAGAAATTGTGGGAGGGTTGGGACATTGATGCATTGCTGGTGGAGTTGTGAACAGACCCTACTTGTCTGGAGAACAATCTGGAACTATTCCCAAAGAGCAATAAAACTGTTCATACCCTTTGACCCACTTATTCCAATGCTCGGATTATATCCAGAAGAAATTGTAAAAAATGGGAAAAGTTGTACATGTTCCAAAATATTCATAGTAGATCTTTGTCTAGTGGAAAAGAATTGGAAAATAAGGGAATGCCTATCAATTGGAGAATGGATAAAAAAGGGTACATGAATACTGTGGAATATTATTGCTCTATAAGAATCCATAAGTGGTCAGAATCTAGAGAAGCATGGAATGATTTATGGGATCTGATGGTGAGTGAAAGGAGTAGAGCCAAGAGAACAATGTACACATCAACAACATTATGAAATGAATAACCTTGATGGAAGTAACTCCTCTTGACAGTCCAGAGATCTAGGAAAATGGTATTAGACTGGAAGAAAAATAAAACAAAGCACAAAGGAAAAAAATACTCCTACTGAATCTGATGAACACTTTATAAAAATTATCTCTTATGTATCTCTCCTAATTCTTCTTGATAAAAATTACTAATTTGTAAATATGTTTAACAAAATATGTATGTAAAATGCTAACCTGACTGTTCCCTACTGAAGGGAAGGGGGTGGGAAGGAAGTGTGGAGGGAAATTTTGTAACTTGGAAATATGCTAGTACAAATGGATGAAAATAAATTTAAAAAAACCAGATGTGACAAATGTAGCATTGGTATAATTTATATAATTTTTCAACTGATGAGATGTGAGATAAAGAAATGTTCAAATTTGAAAACTACTCATTCTTCAAATATACATATTTGTGTATTTAGGTCTGGGTGTTATTTGCATAGAGATGAATCTGGAACTCATGATATCATCAAGAGAACATGGAGAGAGAAAGAAGAGAAGAACCAAAACAATAAAATAGGAGAACTATGAAAACCTTGTATCATGAAAATACAGGGACAAGAGAGTATAGGAAAACAAATGCAGTAACCAGCAGTATCAAAAGCTTCAGAGCAGGTAGAAAGGATAAATATTAAGATAAAGCTTATTTAAAATAAGTAAATTGAAGTGGAGTCAAGATGGTAGAGAGAAGTCAGGAACTTTCCTGAGCTCTTACCAACATCCCTGAGAAACAAGATTAAATCTAACATCTAAATAGATTCTGGGGTGACAGAACCCACCATAAAACCAAAGTGGACCAATTTTCTAGCTTATGGTATCTTGGAAGGATTTCAAGAAAGGTCTGTCTGTCAGGTGGAAGGGAAACAGACTACAGGACAGGCAGGTTTCAACAGCCAAAGTCCCTGGGTTCCATTTCAGCAGACCAGTAACACAGCAGGCGAACTGTTACATTCCCAGTCCCAGGACAGAAGGCAGAGTTCCACTATCCCTGTACAGATGGTGCAAATAGGCTCGGCAATTTCAACACAGTGGGCATGCTACTAACACCTAATGCCTTAGCACAGAAAACAACTGAGTAGTTCCCTTGCTTCCAGGACAAGAAGCCTGGGACAGTGTTCCCTGTGCCCCAGGAGCAGACCTTAACTTTAAATTAAAGGAATATGTAAAGCTTCAAAGGGGTTTATGAATTGGTCTCAAATTCAAAAACAAACATAAAAAATGAAAGTCATGCAGGAGAATTATTAAAAATTGACCAAAGAAAAGACCTTTAAAAGTAAAATTGATCAAATGGAAACTCCTTTAAAAGTAAAAAATGACCAAGTAAAATGGAAAATTCCTAGTTTAAAAGTAAAATTGATAAACTAGAAACAAATAACAAATCCATCAAAAAAGTAAAATTAACCAATTGGAACAGGAAATATCAAGTTAAACTGAAGAAAATAAAACCATAAGAATTAGAATTGGACAAATGGAAATTATTGGCTTAATGAGATACCAAGATTCCATCTAACAAAAACAGCAAACAAGTGAAAAAAATAGAAGAAAATAATTGACCTGGAAAATAAATACAGCTGAGATAACTTATGAAGTCATGATCAGATGATAATCCAGATAATATCTTTCAGCAAATTATCAGGAAAACTGCCCTCATATTCCAGATCATCCTCAGAAAGAATCCCAAATAAAAATTCCAGGGAACATATTAGCCAAGTTTCAGAATTATTATCTAAAGAAGAAAATCTTATAAATAGTCAAAGAGAAGCAAACTAAATACCAGGGAGTCAGGATTATGCAGGATTTAATAGTTTCGATATTAAAGTATAATAGGAACTGGGATATTATATCCCAGATAGCAAAGTAGCTTGGTTCAACTACTCTGCAAAATTCAAGATTTTTTCTCAGGGGAAAAATGGAAAAAAAATGGAAATGAAATAGATGTTCAAAATTACCCAATAAAAACAACTAAATTGAACAAAAAATTTGATCTTCAAAATCAAGATTCAAGAGATGCATGAAAATGTATAAAGAAAGAAAAAGAATTAGTAAGACTACCATGACTAAATGGGAAGTCAATATTTTTAACTCTTGAGAATTAAATTTCTTGATAAGAGTCAGGATTGTGGTGTGAGGATAGCATGTTCCTAGAGCTTTTCCCTAAAAAAAAGTAATTAAATGAAGCCTCTATACAGACTATAAAGCTACATATCCCACCAAAAACAAAAAAGATTTAAACAAGTTTTCAATTGTAGACAATGTGCAGGATCGTCAGTGAACAGTCTATCACTTCAGGGGAAAAGGAGAAGTAAAGCCCAGCTAGACAGAAGGACTGGAAAGTCAGTGGGAGGCTTTTAAACACAGAACAGTGAAGGTCCCAGCATCTAGACAATAGCACAAATCTCTGCAGGTAGATTTCAAACTAGCAGGAAGGGTCCCATCCCCAGACAATGTCTGAACCCTGGAAACACTGGGGCAAAAAACAGGTATGTGTCAGCAACAAATCACTACATAGGCAAAGCCTGGGCTGTGTAAGCAATATCTTGATCAGACCCTAGCCTTTGCACAAAATACTCAGGACTATACTCCCTATACCCCAGGAGCAGAGGTTGACAATAAAAATGAGCAAAAAACTAAAAGCTTGCTAACTGCTGAATGCTACTATGCAGCTAGAGTTGCTATCTCAGAAGAAGAAAGCAGTGACAAATTAACCAAATGAGAACTCTCAAAGGAATCTATGAATGAAATCTAAAACCTTATAGAAAAGCTTTAAAAACAAAAATTTAGAAACAAAAGAAGAGAAAAAGAAAAATGGAAAGAAGAAATGAGAGCCATGCAGGAAATTACGAAAAACTAATCAAAGAAATCAACCCTTTTAAAAGTAAAAATAATCAACTGAGAAAGATTGTAACTCTTCAAAAAATAAATCGATCGAATGGAAAAGAAATGTAACTCATTTAAAACTAAGATCAACCAATTGGACAGGTAATGTAATTAAGCAAAAAATAAAATTATCCAACTGGAAAAAGATAAAATAAAAGCTTAAGGAAGACAATAAAACCCTAAAAATTAGAATTGAACAAATAAGTCAGGAATCTATGAGACACAAGTCTCCCTCAAATGCAATCAAATGGCTGAAAAAAATACTGAAGAAAACTTAATGTACCTTTTTTTGAAAAACAAATGATCTGGAAAGAACTGGGAAAATAAATTTTAGGATGTCATTGGGAAAATTGTCCCAGTATACTAGATCAAGAAACAAAAGGATCCTTGAAAGAATACACAACACACTTCTTGAAAAAGATGTTAAAAGCTCCAAGAACTATCCATAGTCAAATTCCATAATTCTCCAATAAAGGAGAAAATACTACAAGCATCCAAAAAGAAGCAATTTAAATACAAAGGAATCACAATCAGAATTACACAGGACTTATCACTTAATGGATTGGAGAGCCTAAAATATGATATTTCAGAGGATAAAGGACCTTGGATTAGAACCAAGAATTTACTACTCAGTCAAATTCAGCCTATTCTGTCGGGGGAAAAGATGAATCTTCAATGAATTAGAGAACTTCCGGAATTTCCCAATAGAAAGACCATAAATGAACAGAGCATTTTATCTTTAAATACCAGACTCAAGAAGTGCATAAAAACGTAAACAGAAAAGGGAAAAGAAAAAACAATATGTTAATCAAAAATATTAAATTGTATACAGCCTATTAGGGAAGGTAACATTTGTAACACTTGAAAATAGTATTTCTCTTAGGATAGTTAAAGAGGTGAATATATATGTAATTTTACTCTCATATTTTATTTTTCTTTCTTAAGGATATGATTTCTCTGTCATCGTATTCAACTGTGATCAATGTATAACATGGAACCAATATAAACACTAACAGAATGCCTTCAGTGGGGGTGGGGGAGGGAAGCAAGAATAAGGGAGTAATTGTAAAACTCAAAATAAATAAAATCTTTAAAAAAGAGTTGAATATAGTTGAAGAGACTGTACTTAGAAGATATAGGTATAGTTGGTTCTTATTCATCTACAGGAGATCAAAATAATATCACTATGTTTGAGACAAATTACAGTGCAACTGACTGTGACTGACCAGACCAAAATGAGCTGGTCACACACAAAGGTTCCAAGTGAAAAACTTTAAATTTATGTGTCTGACATTTCCTTTGAGCTACTTTAATTCTGTCTTGTTCATAGAGCTCAGTACTTTCTCTGATGAGGGCATCCTAAACTGGGCGATCCTCTGCCAGTATCTCCCATAGCTTACAAACAAATGTAAAGTTCTCAAGAGTGACCTTCAGTGTTTCCCTGGTATTTAGAGTACTTAGAGGTTCTATATTTAATTAAATCAGAAATGACTCTACTATATACTTGGGGGTTTGCAGCACCATAGGAGCAGAGGGTGGGAACCTACTAAGAAGAGTTGGAAAAAGGAATTAGAAAATGAATTTATCTTAATCCATTCTTTAGTTAACAAGGTTTAAGTACCATGGTTGGGGTGTTAAAGGGAGAATAGGAGAGAGTGTGTCTGATACTTTGGTTGGGAAGAGCTATGGGGCTGTGGTTAGAACAGTATAGTGATGGAGGGAGAGAGTATACTTAGAGGGTCAGACATTAGAACATCACAAAAAAGATCTTGCTTAGCTTGATGCTTTGGTTACAATAGGAGGGAGCTTACTTGGGGGGGGAAGGGTATAAATGGTTCATGAAATGATTTGACTTTGTATGATGCTTTGGCTCATGAGGATTGTGTGTCCATGGAGTGTATTTGAAAAGGAGGGGTAAAGTTTAAAGTGATTATAATTTGATGTGAGTCATGACTCATGGGATGTGTATTTCTAATGAGACAGAAGAGGGAAGGGTACTTAGTGACTTTGAGGTAAAACTACTTATCAATCAGTCAAGTAGTCAATCAATATTTGAGAACAGAATTTCTATCAGATCAGATAAAAGGAGTATATTTTTGACAAAGGGGATGTAAGTACAAGAACAGGCTAAAACAATAAACACATAAAAAAGGACTATACTAGGAGAAGGCTAGGCATTACTGAATAAATTACACCAAGTAGGGAGGCACAAAAACCTGTTATAGTAGACGAATAACAGGGAAGATATAGTCATAGGTTTCAGTAAGTTCACACCAGTTTGGTAGAACCCTGTTTGGTTAACCTAACTCAAATTGTAATCAGGGTTCTCTCTAAGGTGAGTACCTGGGCAGCCCAATGTCAAAATCACAAATTTATATTCTTTACTCTTTTTTAATGTTCATCTGTATAAGTATTTTCTAGATTCTTGAAATAATGTTCATTTCATCCATTGGTGAAAAAATTTGATGAAATTATGATTGTAATATTTATCCATTCATTTCTTAAAACTCATTATATATCTTTGAAGAAATATTACATTTTAATCCCCTCATTTTTCTTACTTCAATAAACAAATGTTTAAGGTAAAGTGAAAAAGTTACAAACAACCAGGGGATGACAAGCTGTCATTGGTTTCTGCTTTGTGTTGAGCTCAAAATTCTCCTGAGATATTATGAGCATGCTGGTATTCCCTGAATTATGAAGCAAGTAGGAAGCTGGGATACAATGAATAGAAGAAATATAGATTTCAAGGATTATTTAATCACCCATTTTGAAAGCCATGGAAGTAGGAAAAAAAAACTTAGAATAGGTAGAATGAGTTTTGGTTCTATATATGTTCCAACATTGGCTATTATGGTCACATGATTGCTTTTGTTCCATAAGGATATGTTTGCTTACCATGAGTAATGTAACATAATCTAGTTTTGTATATCTCTTATTGTTCTTTTCTGAGTATTAAATGCATGAAATATTAAACTATCATTTGGTATATCTTTTTGTTTACTTAAAATGGTCATAGAGAAATGGTTGTTTATTTGTTTGAATCCCACCACTGGGAGGACTTCAACATTGAGTAAATCCTGCTTTCAATAGATTTGGCCTAGTGGAGAATAACATACCTTCCCAATTGGGTTTAAAAATCTATCCTATAGGGGCAGTTAGGTGGCACAGTAGATAGATCACCAGCCCTGGAGTCAGGAGTCCCTGAGTTCAAATCCAGCCTCAGACACTTAATAATAACCTAGCTATGTGGCCTTGGGCAAGCCACTTAACCCCATTTGCCTTGCAAAAACCTAAAAAATAAAATCTATCCTATTGTTATAAGGAAGTGAGGGGGATGAGAAAGAAAAGGGAAGAAAGGACTGATAAAAGGGAACATGCAGGTATAAGTGAAAGTAATTATTTTTTAGCCTCAATCCATACATTTTTTATTTTTTTGTCATTCAAGAAAGATTTTATTTATTTTGAGTTTTGCAATTTTCCCCTAATCTTGCCACTGCCACAAAAGGCAGTCTATTAGTCTTTATATTGTTTCCATTTGCATATATTGATGTAAGTTTAATGTGATGAGAGAGAAAGCATATTCCTAAGAAAAAAAATAAAGTATAAGAGTTAGCAAAATTACATAAAAAGATAAGAGTTTTTTCTAAGTTAAAGGTAATAATCTTTGGACTTTGTTTAAACTCCACAATTCTTTCTCTGGACACAGATGGTATTCTCCATTCAGATAACCCAAAATTGTCCCTGGTTGTTGCACTGATGGAATGAGTAAATTCAGTGAAGGTTGAACATCACTCCCATGTTGCTATTAGGGTGTACAATGTTTTTCTGGTTCTGCTCATGTCACAAGTGAAAGTAAATATAAAGTTAAAATTTAATAGAAAAGTTAAAGGGAAAAGGGAGCAAATCATTAGTGAGAAAGAATAAAAGGAAACTTAGAAAAGTATAAAATGAAAAAGACAGCATGGAGGGAAATACAGAATTAGTAATCTTAACTAAATGTGAATGGGATGAACTCTATAAAATGGCAGTGGACAGTACAATGAATTAAAAACCAAAATCCTACACTATGTTGCTTATAGGAAACACATTTGAAGGAAAGTGATACACAGGATAAAGGTAAAAGACTGGAGGAAAATATGTCATGCTTCAGCCCAAGTAAAATAAATAAGGGGTAGTGATCCTGATCTCAGACAAAGCAAAAACAAAAATAGATCTCATTAAAAGGGATAAGGAAGGAAAATACATCTTCTTAAAAGGCACCATAGGCAATGAAGTTATATCATTATTAAACATATATGCACCTAGTAGTATTAGTGTCTAAATTCTTAGAGGAGAAATTCAATAAATAACAAGGAGACATAGGCAGCAAAACCTTAATAGTAAAAATATAATAGGGGGTCCTCAGCCTCCCTCTCTCAGAACTAGATGAATCTAACCACAAATAAACAAGAAGGAAGTTTAGAAAACTTTGATATGATAGACTTCTGGAGAAAATTGAATGGGGGGTACCAAAGATATACCTTTTTCTCTGCAGTACATGGTACCTATAACAAAATTGACCATTAACTAGGATACAAAAACCTAACAATCAAATCTATCAACAGATTTATCTCAAAGAGGGAATAACAAACATTCCCAACTAGATTTAGAAATTTATCCTACCCTACAGGGAAATAGGAGGGAAAAGAAGAAAGAAAAAAGGGGAAGATTGAAGGGGCAACAGTGAGAAGCAGAACAGTAGAATAAGGGGAGAGGAGAGGGAAAAGTATAAATAGAGGAAAGATAAGATGAAGGGAAAGAGAATAGTAATCATAACTGTTAATGTGAATGGGATAAACTACTCACTAAAAAAAAATAAATAGCATAGTGAATTAAAAGTCAGAAGTCTATAATATATTGTTTACAAAAAACAAATTTGAGAGCAGACAGATATCTTTACCCTATGTGTGCATCTCTCTGCTTCAAACATATACACACCAAGAAGTATAGCATCTAAATTCTTAGAAGAGAAGCTAAATGAATAACATAATGGCATAGACAACAAATTTATATTAGTGATGAATTGCAACTTCACTTTCTCAGAATTAAAAAAAAAATTAACCACAAAATAAGTATAAAAGAAAGTGAATAGAATTTTAGAAAAGTTAGATATGGTAGATATGTGGAGAAAATTGAATGGGGATAGAAAGGAATATAGCCTCTTCTAAGTGGTACATTGTACCTACTCAAAAATCAACCATATATTAGGACATAAAATCCTCCCAATCAAATGTTGAAAAGTAGAAATTTTAAATGAGGATTTCCAGAAAATAGTGCAATAAAAATTGCATGTAATAAAGTATTATGAAAACAGACTAAGAATTTTGGGGGAGCTAAATAATCTAATTTTTAAAAATGAATGTATCAGGTGCAGTGAGGGGACAAAGGATCCACCCGTCCACAAATAGCGACAGGGTGTCAGGAGGCTGTCGGGTTCTGTGGCAGGGGCTGCTTCTATGGGGCTTGGGGAATGTGGTGATTCAGAGTCAAATTGAAATCCTGTCCATAGAGATGCTGTCTAATTCCAGCACAGAGGACTGAAGTGCTGTGAGTTTCCTAAGAGAATGAGTTACTAATAATCAACACCAATGGTTCTGGTAGCAGCCTAACATTTGTGTAGGTGCATGTTTATACTGTGTTTTCTGGACAAGCCTTCAGATCAGATCCAGAGCCTTCCACCTGAACTCTTCCAGTGTTGAAAGCTTTGGAACTTGCATCTGGAACCACTTCCAAACTCGCCCTACCCTCTACTGTTACACTCTCATGTCAGATTAGCCAAGAAATCCTTGAGTTTGAGACTGGACATAAGTCAAGCAGGTCCAGCAGAGTGACCAGGCTGCTCCTCCAGCACCAGTCCAGGGAACAAAGGCTATAGGATCATAGAGCTGAAGAGAAATCAGGAGCCAGTGGAAAATGCCATCAGATTGTGCACAGGCAGTGAAGAAACCTGGTACTGCCCTTCCTGGGGCAGACCAGAAGACCATGCAGTATTTGGACAATCAGGGTCAATGGATCAGGAAAGCCTTTTCTGATGATGTTTCCACTCCAAGCAGCTGAGTTAGGGCCATAGGGCCTCTGCTCACATTAGGGGAATTGAAGACTATTAAATAGCTATAAATATTTATTTTTTCCCCCTCCTCTGACTCAATCCCCTTTCTTCCCAAATAACTTAAAATCTCCTTTGAAAGCTCAACACAGATAATAAGGTATTTGGGATAATTTTGATATTTTGTTTTTTAGTGATATTAGAAGTGCACTTTTCCCCCAACCTCAATTTCTAGTAAAAAGATTTGGTTTTGACTCTCTTCTTGTACAGTTTCCCCTGCTCAGTACTCCCTGCCACTAAAGATATGACCCAGGAGTCAGGGATGAAAAGAGGGGGTCATGAGGACTAAGATGGTTTTCGAAAACATTGCTATTGTACCTGCAACAAGTTGAGTGAAATAAGAAGAAAAGTCTGAAACTTGTCTAGTGAGATATGTCTGAGTTTTGTGGAGGTTTTAAAACTTTTTTTTAAGGATTCTTTTTTCTAAAAGCAATTTTTTTTAAAATTTTGGTTTAGGTATTAAAAATAAATAAAACTAAAAAATGAATGGATCAAACAAAAAAATTATAGAAATAATCAGCAATTACATCTAAGACAATGACATTGATGAGACTTCATACCAAAATTTGTAGGATGCATCCAAAGCAATTATTTCTGGAAATTTTGTAACTCTAAATGTTTACATGAATAAAATAGAGTAAATGGATATCAATAAATTGGGCATTCAACTAAAAAAGGCTAGAAAATAAATTAAAATCCCCAAATAAATAACAAATTATGAATTCTGAAAAATCAAAGGACAAATTAATAAAATTGAAAGTTAAAGTCTATTGATTTAATAACTAATCAATCTTTGGTTAATCTACTTAAAAAAAGAAGAAAACAAGATTACCAGTATCAAAAATGAAAAGGGTGACTTACCACCAATGAGGAGGAAATTAAAATAGCAATTTGGAGCTATTTTGCTCAACTATATGCAAACAAATATGATAATATAAGTAAAATAGATGAATATTTACAGAAATATAAATTGTTCAAATTAGCAGGAGGAAATAAAATACTTAACCCCATTTCAGAAAAGAATTTGAAATATATATCCTTAATGAAGTCCTTAATAAAAAATATGCCCAGGGCCAGGTGGATTTACAAGTGAATTTTACCAAATATTTAAAGAAAAATTACAATTCCATATAAACTATTTGAAAAAATAATTGAAGGAGTTTTACCAATTCCCTTTTATGATACCAACATAGTACAGATACCTTAATCAAAAACAACCAAAACAGGAAAAACTTATATACTAATCTCCTTAATGAATAATGATGTAAAAATTTATAAATAAAATTTTAACAAGAGACTACAGCAAGTTATCACTGGAATCATATCTTATGTGTGATCAGGTAGGATTTATAGCAGATATACTGAGATGGTTCAATATTAGGAAAACAATCAGTAAAACTGGCCATATCAAAATACAAAATTAACAGCTTTGACATACATAACCTGCTATTACTGTTAAAAGCACTAGGAATCATAGGAATAAATGGAATATTCCTTGAATTGAAAAGCTACATCTATCTAAAATCATCAGCAAGCATTATGTGTAATAGGGATAAATTAGTAACAATTTCTTTTTTTTAGTTTTTTTTTTTTGCAAGGCAAATGGAGTTAAGTGGCTTGCCCAAGGCCACACAAATAGGTAATTATTAAGTGTCTGAGGCTAGATTTGAACTCAGGTACTCCTGACTCCAGGGCTGGTACTCTATCCACTGCTCCACCTAGGTACCCCTTAAAATAGTAAGATTTTCAATAAAGGCAAGAGTGAAAGAAGGATGCCCATTATCAGCATTTTTTTTCCACTACTGTATCAGAAATGTTAGTTTTAGCAATAAAAAAGGCTAAGAAATGGAAAGAATTAAAATAGACAATGAGGAAACAAAATTTTCATTCTTTGCAGATGATATCATGGTATACTTAGAGAACCCTAGAAAAACAATGGGAAATTTTCTTGGTAGAGTTAACTATTTTAGAAAAGTAGCAGGATGTAAAATAAACCTGCATCAATCAAAAGCATTTTTGTATATTATCACCAGAGTCTAGTAGCAAGAGATAGAGAAATTCCATTTAAAGAAATTAGTTTAGACAATATAAAGTACTTGGGAATCTATCTCCCAAGACAAACTGAAAAACTATATGAACACAATTCCACATAAAATAAAGTAAAATCTAAACAAGTGCAAACATTTTCTCAAGGATAGACTGAGCTAATATAATACAAATGACAATTCTATCTTAAATAAATAATTTATTCAGTGTTACATAAATCAAACTACCCCAAATTACTGTCCAGAGCTAGAAAAACATAGTAACAAAATTCATCTGGAGCATCAAAGTGACACGAATATCAAGGGAATTAATGAAAAAAGGAAGGTTACTTAATCATACCAGATCTAAAACTATATTATAAAGTGATTGTCATCAGAATTGTCTGGTTGTGACTAAGAAATATAGAAGTAGAACAGAGGAATAGATTTGATACAAAAGAGAGAGAAACAAAAAAGACTATGATAATCTACTGTTTGATAAACGCAGATATGTCAACTTTGGGGATAAGAACTCACTTTTTTTTAAACAAAAACTGCAAGGAAAACTGGAAAATAATGTGACAGAAACTAAGCATAGAATATGAGATGGATGGAAATCTGTATGGGATTTAGAAATAAAGGACAATAATATAAACCAATTAAGAAAATAATGAAGAGGCTACCATTCAGATCTATGAAATAGGGTAAAATTTATGAACAAACAAGAAATTGAGAATATAAAGTGTAAAATGAATAATTTCAATTACATTAAATTAAAAGAATTTTGCACAAAAAAGCAGTACAACCAAGATTAGAAGAAATGCAGAAAACTGTGAAATAATTTTCCAGCTACTGTTTCTGATAAAGGACTCATTTCTAAAATATATAGAAAACTGAATCAAAGTTATAAGATTACAAACCATTCCCAAATTGATAAATGGTCAAAGAATAAAAGCAGGCAGTGTTCAGATAAAGCAATTAAAACTATCCATTGTCACATGAAAAAAAAAATTCTAAAACATTGTTGATTAGAGAAAGGCAAATTAAAATAACTGAGGTACCACTTCACACACTTGAGATTAGCTAAGGCCAAAGGACATGAAAAGGCAGTATTCAGATGAAGAAATTAAAGCTATTAAAACTCATATGAGGGGCGGCTAGGTTGTGCAGTGGATAGAGCACTGACCCTGGAGTCAGGAGTGCCTGAGTTCAAATCCAGCCTCAGACATTTAATAATTACCTGGCTGCGTGGCCTTAGGCAAGCCACTTAACCCCGATTGCCTTGCAAAAACCTAAAAAAAAAGTTCATATGAAAAATGATTTAAATAATTACTGATTAGGGGTGGCTAGGTGGCACAGTAGATAGAGCCCTAGCCTTGCAGTCAGGAGTACCTGAGTTCAAATCCAACCTCAGACACTTGATAATTACTTATCCCTCTGGCTTTGGCAAGCCACTTAACCCCATTGCCTTGAAAAATCTAAATATATATATATATATATATATATATATATATATATATATATATATATATATATACATTATTGATTAAGGAAAACAATTCTTAGGTATTACTTCACACCTCTCACATTAATCAGATTATTCTATCTCACCATTCTGTCTACTAATAACTAATGATTGTTATTTTGAACTTTCATTTTGATTTTCTTTCTTAAAAAGCCATGAATGTATATGAATGTATACCTGGCACTTATGTAAAGATCTGTCTTTCATGCAGTTTTTTACGGTATTTTATTTTTAATTTTACTAGGAGTTTGAAGTAATTGATTTTGATAATCTTCGAAATTAACCTTTTAACAATGAAAGTCTTTCATTATCTTAGTGGAAAGTTTATTCATTTCTATGGTTATCTCATCATCTAATCAAACAACTCTCAAAAAGATCATGTTGAATTTGAAATAGTGGTTGAATAGCAGTATTCCATAGATCTGATAGATAGATTATTCATTATTTTCATAACTGGTTTATATTATCACCCTTTATATCTAAATACATAGTTAAAATGATAAAATATAATACTTAAAAATATTTATTGCCTACAAAGATTAGAAATTAGAAATGTTAATAGTAAAAAAAAAAAAATGACTCCTGACACTAAAAGGCTTAAAATCCCTCTTTGGCCACGATAAAATATAAGAGAAGATATGCAATGCTAAAAAAATAATAATTTTTCTGTGGTTAAAAATTTGATTTTAGATGTTCCTTCGCATAGTTACATAGTACTCTAAAAGCTGATTCATATTTGGATACATCTATTTGTCTTTTTAAAATTATTATTTATTTCTCTGGATACATCTATTTGTCTTTTAAAGTATTATTTATTTCTTGGACATAATATGGTTCAGTTTCAATGATGGTTTTTTAAGTTATGGTGGAAGGTTCAGATGTTGGGGAGAAGATTTTTGGCTAGGTAAAGATTCAATGGCTGCTAATATCCTTTTCAAATATGAGGGTTTTTTTGTCCCTACTGTTTATTTAAAAAATACTTTCTATGGCATTAGGAAATTATATGGTTTAATACCTTGGAAGGCTAGGTAAATCATGGGAGGAGCAGTTGGTTATAAATGAAATGACTGAGACATCAGAGATCTTGCTTTCAGTTTTGACTCAACTGTGTTTCCTAGGGAAATAATTTCCTAATGCCATTCAAAGTTATTTTAATAAACAGTAGGGACAAAAAAACCTCACATTTGAAAAGGATATTAACAGTCATTGAATCTTTACCTGGCCAAGAATCTTCTGTGCTTTCTGCCGTAGCTTAAAAAACCACCATTGAAAATGAACCCAAATTTTTTGTGTTTTTGTGTCTTATATCTTTAAAACACACACAAACACAAACACATACAAGTGCAAACACTTGTTTTACTCAGTCAAGATCTACTTTCTCATTCTCCTACTCCACTTCCAAGAAAAACAAAGCCCATAGCGCGCTCACGCACACACACACACACACACACACACAAACACATATTTTTAAACAAAAAACTTTTTGCGTTGATCATGTCCAAAAAAATAAATCCCATTCTGGATTCTGAGTCCTTCAACTTCAGTCCTTCAGTCCTTCCTTTCTGATACAAATATCAAAAATTAGTAGTATCATTAGCCCTCTGGAATGATGATTAATCATTACAATAAGATTCAGTTCAATAATATTTCATTATACTTATGTACTAGAAAATATATCTTTTTTCTTAATTTATGGGCAACCTTTTATTTGCTAGCATAAGAGGTGTTATAAATATTTTTCATGTCTTTAGAATTTGTATTGCTTGGGATTAATCCTATCTTTGTTCTATCCTCTCTAAAACTCCCCCTTTCATTTTGTTCCCTTTCCTTCCTATTTCTCTTTTATATTTTTTTTTATTTTTTTTAGATTTTTGCAAGGCAAATGGGGTTAAGTGGCTTGCCCAAGGCCACACAGCTAGGTAACTATTAAGTATCTGAGATTGGATTTGAACCCAGGTACTCCTGACTCCAGGGCCAGCGCTTTATCCACTGCGCCACCTAGCCGCACCCCCCCCCTTATTTCTCTTTAAAATGAAGTGGTTTTCAGTAGCCACTTCTGTATTGTATATATTCTTCCTTGTTTTGATCTGTTCAGATGAGAGCAAGATTTGATTGCCAGCTGACATGTTCCTTCCTGATTGTTTGTTTAGAGGTCTATGTATTCATATGGATTATGTGAAATAATTTCCCCTAACCTTTCTTTTCCGTCCCTCCTCATCTCCCAGTTTATCCCTTTTCCCACCTCTTTCCTTTAATTTCTTAAAATCATCAAGACATAATATAACCTTACAAGGGCTTGTCTAATTTGCCTCCCTCTTAATCATTTTCTCCTCAATTCGTTTTCCAGGAGAGTTATTTTTCCTATGAGACATTACATTTTCTTCTATTTTATGTTTTATTTTGTTCACATAGTTTTTGTGGTCTCTTGGAATCTTTGGTCTCAGTTTAGTTACTTCTAATTTTCAGGGAGTTTATTGCTTGGCCAGGACTTTATACGCCTTGTGTCAAGCTGTTAATTCCTTTTTCTAATTCTTTCTTTCCTAGGGCTCATTTCTTTTTTCAATTATTTTTGAAGTGCTCTCATTCTTTTCATAATAACATTTTTAAACTTTTAAAACACTTACTCATCTCTTCCAAGAATTCTATTTGAGTTTTTACCCAGGCTATGTTTAACTCTGAGGAATTACTTGCATACTTTTTGAAGTAATTTTCTTCTTCTGCATTTGTATCTTAAATGGCTTTCTTTGCTCCCAAAATAGTTCATTATGGTAAGGACTTATGATTTTTTGAAACAACTTGATATTTCAAAGTATTTTGAAGTTTAAATATGCATCTTTATAATTTAAACTCATTTCTAACCTAATATTTTTGGGACAAGTGCATATATTTTCTAGTGACATGCTATTAATACTGAGCATGAAGAATTGATAATTAACAACATCTTATCAAAATTTAACATGTAAATATATATATATATATATATATGATAGTCTATGAAACTTCTTTTTTTTTGTTTTGTTTTTTGGGGGTTAAGTGACTTCCCCAAGGTCACACAGAGAGGCAATTATTAAGTGTCTGAGACTGGATTTCAACTCAGCTACTCCTGACTCCAGTGCCGGTGCTCTATACACTACATTACCTAGCCACCCTGAAGCTTCTTTTTTAATAAATAAAATGATACCTATAATTTTGAAAACAATTAGCAGATTAGGATTTGGTATAAATTCAAGGCAGAGCTGATTTGGGATAACTTTAAATTGATTAATCAGATTATTTCTTGAAAGGAAACTAGAAATAATTCAATTCATTGGGAAAATATGTACAAGTACACATTTCTGGCTCTTCCACAAACTCACAGAGTGAGTTAGTGAGAAATTAGGAATTAGTAAACTCTATAAAACTCATTTTACTGAATTTGTCTTTCTTAGAAATTTACAATTTAAGGGAAAATGATTTCAAGAAAAAATGTTTTTTTCCCTTTCTAATGTAAATTTCATCCTAGCTTTCCTGCTTGAGTTCATTATTCTAATTATATCATGCTCTTAGGATGCTTGTCTTGACTAAAAAATAGTAATTTGTCAATCTGAAACACAAAGAGATACATTCAAGCAAAGCCTTCTTAATTTCAGAGACAAATAGTCTGAAAAAAAACCCTGTATGTGACATAGAGCTGTAAATGATTTCTGAATCCATAATGTAATACCATAAAGCTAATAATGCTAGAATGTCTGAGATATTTCTTATTCCCTCTCACTATTTCTCATTTTGGAAAAATGGCTGGCATTTAAAAAGCTTTATGCTAAATCTTATGCATTAATAAGGATTCTTTAATTTGAAACCATTAGAGTTTTACATTAGCCCATTTCATCTCATTACTTTCAGGTAAAATTTTTATCTTACAAATCATTTAAAATTCACTTTAAGTTTTCTTCTTAGAGGAGTTTTTCAAATGTGATGCATCCATTTGGCCATCTAAATTTTCTTAAGATGAATCACACTATTTTTCATAATTGTTCTATTCTATAACTCCAGATGTATTTAATTATTTCATCTAATTAAATTGTAAATTAGTAAATTCAATTATAGAGAAAGCCTACAATGCAATTTCCTTTCATATTTCTAACTTTTCCCTTTGTCATCTCATCTGACTTTGAGGGTCAACTTTTTCTCTAATTGCTCATTCCTTTTTCATCTTTAATTATGGTTTCCAAATCTTATGTTCATCATGACACTTATAGAAAAAATAGTCCTTGATGGTTAATTATATGATTACATAATTAGAAACTAAAGGATAAACTAAGTGTGCTTGAACAAAAATATCTAAAATTGGAAATATTTTGAATTCTCACCTTCCTACCCACCAAAGAAAATGAATGTGAAATTAAAATATATTTACCAAAGCATGGCCAGATATATGACCTTACTTAGTTATTTAAGCCCAAAATATCACCACATAATTTCTTTCTGAGATAAATGAGGTAAGAAGGCACAAAGTAAAATAAAAACTTATTTGGGGTTTTTCTGCCAATAGTTAATGAAATCTTCAAGTGGTTCTACTTTTAAGGTCTTCTAATATATATTTGTTGTAGTATCTTGGTCAAGTCCCCCATCCCTCCATGCCCCAGGACTTTTGGCAGCTTTCTAAGATATTCAATTGTATAGAATTTGTCAGCCTAACTTGGTAGAGTATTTTTTCATCTGGAAGTTCCATTTAGCAAAGCATTAGTCTCCAACCCTTTTCTTTTTTAAAAAAATGTATTTATTTAAGGCAATGGGATTAATAGTGACTTGCCCAAGGTCATACAGCTAGGCAATTATTAAGTGTCTGAGGCAAGATTTGAATTCAGGTCCTCCTGGCTCCAGGGCCAGTGCTCTATCCACTGCAACCCCTTATTTCCATCACTTACTATTACTCAATTATCTGAAACAGGTTAATTGAAGATGGATTTAATACTGGGAATTAAATCAATACCATTTACAAACAATGCTTCAAAATTTTGAGAAGTTAATAAATTAGATATGTATCCCAGTCTGTTTTCTGTTTCCTATTTATTTCTTTTACATGTTTTTTTTAAAATTTCTTTATTCCTCTTTCTCATATTTTTTTTTTATGTATGCTCCAGCACTGGAGCAACACTTCTCTCACAAGAATCCAGTATATTTGATAATATTCAAATTCAGGTTTCCTTACTCAATCTAACATTCTTGGTTCTATCTTGAACTACTTCTCTTGAGCTGTAAGAATTACTTGCAGGGGGCAGCTAGGTGGCACAGTGGATAGAGCACCAGCCCTGAAGTCAGTAGTACATGAGTTCAAATCCGGCTTCAGATATTTAATAATTATTTAGCTGTGTGCCCATGGGCAAGTCACAACCCCATTGCCTTAAATAATAATAATAATAATATAACAAGAATCACTTTGTATCCATAAGACAGAAAAGCACACAAAAATCACCAACTTAGATCAAAATATCACCACATTTTCCCACAAGACATCTCAGAATTTGTGATCTATAAGCATTTTCTGAGGATTTGAAGATGACAATATACAATATATTTCTGCTGGAGATCTGTGTGTGGAATATAAGAACTCCAAGAGGTCTGGTATTGTTGTTTTGTTTTTCCCCAGGTCGAATCTCTATGGACACATTATTTCTCCTAGTCCCTAACTTAGAAGATAAAAATATTCTCATTTAAATAAAATACTGCAAAACATATAATTTTCTGCACCTGATTTTGCATCTTTTAACTGTGGGACTACTTGTAACTAAGAAGAATACAAGAGAGGTACAGAAGGCTTTTCTTTATTTTATGCCCAGGAAGTATAACAACTATAGTAATTTGCTAAAAATAAAGTGAGAATTTGCTTACATAAATATCAAATAATTAAAACAAGTTAAGCCATCAATTACACTTAGAAGGATTTTTTTAAAAAAGTAGAAGTTACTATAATTCTAGTGAAATTTCATTTTTATTCAATCAAAATGTACATTTGCTTAAATTGCTATCTTTTATGCATATAGATTTTTTTATAAATAGTAAGATAAATTTCCTGAAATTTTCACTTCAAATTGGCCATCAAATCTGCAAATTACTCAGATATTCTTAGGAGATATCCCTTTTGGTTGCTATGAGAGTATCAGTCAAAGAAGTCACATGCCTCTACACATGCTGAGTTCTTGGATCATGTTTTAGACATACTTCTCTAAACCAATGCTATATTTTGCTTAGGTGGCATGGTAGATAGAGCACCATTCCTGAAATAAGGAGGATCAGAGTTCAAATCAACCCTGAGCAAATTATTTAAGCTTTAATCCATCTCCTGTCATCCTGTTGTCCTGATTCTTAACTGGACATTGGAAACAGATGACTCTGTAGAAAAAAATGAGAGTGGTGACTTGGCTCTGCCCCCCTCCTCACTCAAATCCAATTCACTTGCATGATATCACCAACCTGATACTAAGGCCCTCTTTGAGAACGAAGGACAAAGAACATATTTTGCTTATATATGAAAATATAGAATTACAAAATAGTCTAATAAAGGATAATAATTCACTTTATAAAATCTGCTTGCAATTCTAGTTCAGACATCTACCACTTCATACTAGGAAGAAAGTTCCTTTTAATTAGTCTGTCCCTAGTCTCTATTTCCTTACAATTCTTGTATATGCAGTATAATTTATGTTTCTTAAAATTATATTTTTGTCATACCCTGCTCATAAACTTTCTATGTATCCATACTTCCCACAAGGTAAAAGTGCATCTCCTATTCAAAATACTTTAGGTGGTATGAACGAATGGTCTGAAATCAGAAGAATGAGTTTTAATCTGGCCACAGAAACTTATTAGTTATAGGACCCTGTAAAAATCACTGTTTGCCTCAGTTTTCTCATCTGTAGATAGAAATAATGATAGCACTTACCTCCTAGAGTTGTTATGTGAATCAAATGAGATAATAATTGTAATACACTTAGCACAATGGCAAGGAGCAAGGACTATATAAAAGTTATTAATATTATAATTACTATTATTAGCTTTTCCCAATCTATATTCTCAGCTTTAACTCCTAACAATTTCATCAGTAGGAATACCATGTTCAAAGCAATCAAGTATTTCCATCATTTGTGTTGTTTATTTCTTATTAGCTCTTTATCTTATGATGAATTTGGCAGTCAACACACATTAACAAATTCATATATAAAGAAAAGTATTATGTGGAAAACAAAAAAAAAACTATGAATTATAGCCTTGCTCCCCTAGTCCCACCATGGTTAAATAGTTTACTTCTAATTCTAACAAAATGATGATATTTGTGCAAAAAAAATAATTTTACATTGATAAAATTATCTTTTTTATAATCTATGTAAAATTCATTGTTCAACTACAGCATATGTTTATCAGTACACACACACACACACATATATATATATATGCATGAAAAGTTGGATTTATATATATATATTTATGCATATGTATTTGTATATCCACACATATACAAAAATGTTTGGTATATGCATATAGACTAATGGAGAAAAATCAATAGACAATCCATCTAACCACATGTCATTATCTAAGCAATATCTACGATTCATTCACTTTTTTCTCTTTTTTATGGGTGGATTATTAGTTCAATTTCTTTTCAATACTTTAGGATAGTATTAACAAGACAGGAATATAATCAGAAAAAATATTCTCTCCAAATGAAGCCTCTGAAAGATCATATAATCAAATAATAGATTCAGAAGATACCTCTAGTCCTCTAGTCCAAATCATACAGAAAAGAAATTACACTGTAATATAACCAATGTGTTGTTATCCAATCATTACTAAAGATGTCCCTCTTCTGAGGTCTTCATTATCTGCCAAGGTAATCTATTATAATTTTAGGAAGTTTTATTTCTGTTTTCTGACATAAAGCTTAAATGTGATTCTATTATTTCTACTCACTGTTCTTGACTATAAACAGAACTAAATCAAAGAATTCTAATCACTCTTCCACATGACAACCTTTTTAGTATTTAGAGACAGCTTTCTCATCCTCGGTCGTCTTCTTTCTAGGAAATATTCTCAGTTTCTTCAATGAATTTTCATACAGCATAGAATCAAGACCTTTTGCCATGCTATTTTTCTTCTCTGGAAAATTAATGCCTTTATCCATGGTCTTTTTAATGTGCAGTCCCCAGAATTGAATAAAATAATCCCAATGAGTTCTGACCAGGTCAGAATACAGCAATGTTATCACATTCTTTAGTCTTAGAAATGCTGGTTCTCTTTGGGTAGAATAGAATTACATTAATTCTTCTGGTTGCCACATCCCACTATTGATTCAAGTATAGTCATATGTTTTTCAAAAGAATGGCATGCATACTTACTTCCTTTACCTTGTACTTGTAGACTATTGATCAATATACTATTTCCTAGTCTCTACAAATTTTCCTGGGATTATTCTATATATGCATTAATGAAATACTTGAAAAATTATGAGAACTGGTAGACTTCTGCAAATAATATTTTGAACAGATAACAGACAGCTCAAGTACTATCTGTGTGATCTTAAGTACATCCCTTAACCCTGTTTGTCTCAGTTCCTCATCTGTAAGATGAGAGTTAGAGACGGAAATAGTAAAACACTCCTGTATATTTTGCTAAGAAAATTCCAAATGGAGACATGAAGAAATGAACATGACTGAAATGACTTAACATTAAAAATTCTAAACAAATGTCTTTTATCCATTTAAATTTTTATTGATACTTTTTTAAAAAAATTAGTTATTCCTGGAAATTAGACCCAATCCAAAGTCACTTCCTCCAAATTGAATCCTATGATGTAATAAATTAAAAAAATAATTAAGCAAAATCACCCAATTGAATAAGTGTTTGACAGTGAATATAGTATTCAGTCCAAGTAGTCATCTGACTCTTCCTTAACTAGGTAAGGTATTTCTGGATTTTCTTTTCAGTTCTACTACCTTTAAGCTTATTTTTTCATTCTCATTATTATAATAGTCACTATATTTTTCTCTCTATAGATATCTTTCTCTCTCTTTATACACACACACACATACACACACACACACACACACATATATATATATATGCATATACATATATACACACAGATAAGTATACCTATATGTGTTTGTATATATAGCTAGAGCTATATATATATATATATATATTAAACTAGTCAAATATTAAACATTACTTTAAGGATATATCTTTGTTATTTTTTTCCTTTTTGGCTAATATGACACCTCATCCAAAAAGTTTGGAGATAATTCATCCAAATTGATCTACTTTCCTTGTGTTTTCAGCAATAGAAATGTTTATCTTATATTGCTTTACTATATTGGCATGACCCAACCAAAAACAATGAATATCTGTTTGACTTCATTTCTTTTCTTCCTCTGTTTCTTCTTTTTGTCTCAGTAAATAAAATTTCATGTTTTGCATATGTTTTAAAAATTATTTTGTCAGAATTCATTTATTGTTTCTGACCGAATTGTATCATTGAATTTCTTTTGTATGCTGTTGTTATTGAATCTACTAATAATATTAATTAGTTTATTTACTCATTCTCTGGAATTTTCTTTTTTTTAGGTTTTTTTTGCAAGGCAAATGGGGTTAAGTGGCTTGCCCAAGGCCACACAGCTAGGTAATTATTAAGTGTCTGAGACTGGATTTGAACCCAGGTACTTCTAACTCCAGGGCCAGTGCTTTATCCACTGTTCCACCTAGCCACCCCTGGAATTTTCAATATTCGTAAGTATGTTTTTTGTAAACCAGGACAAATATATTTTTGACAAAGTTAATGACTGATTTTTTTCAATGATTGTAGTAAGGATTTCTAAGGAATTTGCAAAGATATTACAAAATCAAAGGAACATAGATTTACATCAATATCAAACGAATACAAATTTATACCTAGAAGAGATTTTAGTTGGTGACCTTTTTCACTTCAGATGTATTTAATCATCTTCTCTATGCAAGCGACTGCTAGATGCACTTATATAGCCCTACTCTTTTTCATTTTGTAATCCTACTGTTATCTTCCTCTCCTTAATGTTCCTCACCTCACAAATGTTATGTTTTCTTTTTTTAAAGCTTATTTATTTTCATCAATATGCAAATGTATATTTTTGAATTACAAGAATTCCTTCCACCCTACCTTTCCACCTCTCTCCCCTCAGCTGCTGAGGGGATATATACATATATATTTTGGATATATGAGAACTGGTAGACTTCTGCAAATAATATTTTGAACAGATAAGAGACAGCTCAAGTACTATCTGTGTGATCTTAAGTACATCCCTTAACCCTGTTTGTCTCAGTTCCTCATCTGTAAGATGAGAGTTAGAGAAGGAAATAGTAAAACACTCCTGTATATTTGTTCAAAATATTATTTGCAGAAGTGTACCAGTTCTCATATATATTTATACATATATATTTTGGATAAACAAGTTTATATTAGTCATTTTAGGCAGAAGGAATTAGGATTAAGGGAGAGAGATACATAATAAATGATTTTTATAAAGTCTTCATCAGATTCTGAAGGATTGGTTTTTCTTTTTTTTGTTGTTTTGCTTTTTTTTTTTCTTCCTCAGAATGGTGATTACATTGTCCACATCCAGTCTAATATGGTTGTCCTAGTTTTCTGAAGTGCTGAGAGGAGCTGCTTCCATTAAGGCTGAACATCTCACAATGTTGTTGTTAATGTGTACATTGCTCTCTTGGTTCTGCTCCTTTCGCTCAGCATCAGATCCTGTAAGTCATTCCATGATTCTCTAGAGTCCAACCATTTACGGTTTCTTATAGAACAATAATATTCCATAGTATTCATGTACCATAATTTGTTTAGCCATTCCCCAATTGATGTACATTCCCTCAATTGTCAATTTGTTCTCACTATAAAAAAAGAATTGCTTCAAATATTTTGGAAAATGTAGGAATTTTTCCATTTTTAAAAATAATTTCTTCTGGATATAGACCTAGAATTAGAATTGCTAGGTCAAAGGGTATGAACAGTTTTATTGTTCTTTGTCTATATTGCTCTCCAGAAAGGTTGGATCCAAACTCTAACAGTAATGCATCAATGTCTCAATCCTCCCATAACCTCTCCAACATTGATCGTTTTCTCTTTTTCTCATCTTGGCCAATCTGATAGGTGTGTGTAGATATCTCATTATTGTCTTAATTTGCATTTCTCTAATCAATAATTATTTGGAACATTTTTTCACATGATTCCATATATAGCTTTAATTTCTTCATTAAAAACAGACAATCATATCCTTTGATCATTTATCAATTGGGGAATGAATTGGAACCTAATAAATTTGATGAAATTCTCTCTATATTTTAGAAACAAAACTTTTATCAGAACCTCTACTTGTGAAGATTGTTTCCCATCCTTCTGCTTTCCTTCTATTTTAGCAGTATTAATTTTATTAGTATAAAAACTTCTTATTTTAATATGTCAAAATCATTCATTTCTCATTTATAAAATGTAAAATTTTATCTGTTTTCAATTTTTCCATTATCAAATAATTTCAATTTCTGCTACTCCTCTTTCACCTATCATTTCTTTTTCTATAGTTCACTATATTAATTCATGTGCTTAACATTTTTCACTTGAACAATTAATATGGTTTCATTAGTTAACAAGTGAAAGTCTCTCCCCATTAGTTCATCCTCCATACCATTGCCAAAGATATTTTCTCAAAGTACAGTTCTGACTATATCATCTGTTAATCAATAATTTCAACGACTTCCCTATAACTACTTATCTCAAATATAAACTCCTTTATTTTTATAGTCAAAGTTTCTCTCAACTTGACCATAAACTCTCTCCTTACCTCCCCATCTTAAGCCATAGATTTTTTTTCAAAATGGTCCAAATCCCACCTTCCATATAGTCTTTCTCAAAGTCCCACATCTGCTACTGATTCTTATTCTTCGCCCAAATAACTCATATCTATTTTGTATGCCTATACCTGTATATTTGTTCCCCTGATAGAATATCAGTTCTTTTGTTTTGATTTCATTTCTCAAGCCTCCATCATGCCAGGAGTTTAATAAATATTTGTTGGTTGACTGATTGAAAATACAAATGTCCAAGGACTATCTTCCCCTCCCCCTACTAACATTTCATATTTTGATTGTGATTAACTCACTTTTTATCTCTTTGATTGTTAATTACATTACTTTTTTTATTTGGTAAACTTGGATATTTTAGATTTTTGTAAATATCAAGTTCAATTCTCAGATGGAGAGTTGTTCTTTTAATTTTTCCCAGTTTTTTTATTTCCTTTTCAATCCATTAATCTGCTCTTATATTCTATTTTGTTATATACTTTATGTTTTACAACATATGCATTTTCCTTTGAGGACTACATTGAATACATTTCATAAGATTTGTTTTATATTATCCTTTTTATCTTCTTTATTAAAATAATTATTATTTGAATAATTTGTTATTTGACTCAAATGTTTTAATCTTCTAACTTTTTCTAGAATATAGATTCTCAATATCATGTTTATATTTCTCCAGGGATTATTAAAAGTCAAGCTGATATTGAAAATATTTCATAAATTAGTTGTAATTAATCTATGTTTGTTATAAACACATACAAATTCTTGTTAAACTCTAGAAATGATTTTCATATTGAATAAGAGGTTATGGGAATATTAACAAAAGTCAAAAGCTACAGAGACCAAAACAGTTTGAGGATTTGTATCCTAGAGTCTGCTTCCAAAAAGAATAAAAAGTAAGAGAAATGGTAACATTTCTTATTAATGGGGACTACCAATATACCCAGGAAAATGAAGGATTGGAAGTGGAGAGAAGAAAAGAAAGATTTGGCATGACACATGTCCAAAATGAGAAATTCAAAAGTAAGAAGGAATAATGATAAAAATTAATTAAATTAAGTAAGGAATTAAAGTAAGTAGGAATTAATAACAATTAAATTAATAACAAAGGAGGATAATTCTGAGAAGGTGGCAGAGTAGGTCAGAAACTTCCTCCACTCACAAGTCAAAACAAGTCAAAAGAAAAAAAGAAAGAAAAAAAAAAGAAAATCACCTGAGGCTGAAAGTAGTGTCAATAACAAACAAAACTTGAGGGCAGAAGAGTGCTCTTTCTGTGGCAAGGGGAGAAGATGGTGATTAAGTAAAATGCAACTTTCAGGCTAACCCCCTAAAATAGTCATCCTGATTCATATCTGAACACTGGATCCAGTACTTACTTCCTCTACATGTAAGTAGAGAAAGAGTATATTGATATTGTCCAGGTCCCATTTCTGAATCTCAGATTAGAACTGTGAGAGCAAGGGAGAATCTGGAAAGAGTGTTGAGAGATAATTGATTATATTTTCCAGAATTCATATCAGATGATGGGGTTTGTAAAACTGTCCTTCTTCATGCTTTGATACATCTCTGCCTCTTGACTCATCCTCCATTATCTGTCCTCCAAGACTAAACTAAAACACTCACTATTCCCCATCTGTTCTCTAGGACCCATCGTACCATTGCTGGTCATGTAATCTCTCTAAGTATCATTCTGTGCCTTTTGCAATTCACACCATTATCACCATCAGCTGGTAATTAATATCACTAGTTACATATCCCCACCCAAGAAGTTATTGATGTCATAGGAATCAACAAAAAGAGGAAATGTGATCTATGCAAAAAGCAGAACTATGAATATCATGTTCAAAATTTTAGCATATTTTGCTTCTCTTTCACAATCCCTTTGTCAAATCATCGTGAATATTCAGTGCCTTATTGAAGCTTTCCAAAGAAGAAACAGGAAGAATTAGATAATTTTCAAATTTGTTGTTTTTTTTTCCTTTTCCCAAACTACAGGATACATGCCAAATAACAATTTGAGGGATATAAAGCAAGATTGAAGAAGTAGCTGTGTTTTATTCTATTTTATTCTAAGGGCAGTAGTAAGTCACTGAAGTTTCTTAAACAAGGAGAGAGGATCATGAGGCAGATCATTTAGCCAGCTATATGAATTAAAAAAAAGAGCGAGAGGGCAGTCAGATATGTGAGTCAGAAGGCCATTAGAGTAACTCAGAGAAAAGGTGATAAAGCCCTGCAAAAAAAAAAAACAAAACTGTGGCCATATTGTATATGGAAGAGAAAAAAACATGAGAAATTTTAGGTAGTAGACTCAATAAAAACAGGGCAAATGATTTAATATGGGAGCTGAGTGACAGTATATTTTAAAGGCTAAATCCATTGTTGCCATTATGAGTGATTAGAAGTATAATAGTGCTCTCATTAGAAAGAAAAGTTGGGAAGATATGTGAGTTTAGGAGAGATGATAATAAATTCTATTTTGAAGAGGTTTAGTTTTCTTGGCAGAGATATCTACATGGAAACCAAGAGAGAACTGAATGTTTCAAAGATATTTGCATAGTTATGAGATATCTGTTTAGAAATAATATTGAATTAATGTTAACTTTTCCCAAGAATGAGAAGAGAATAAACAGATGAGAACCCTGAGGAAAACCACTGGAAAATGTATTAAATGCTGCAAAGTAGACTTAAAACGAACTGTCAGACAGGTAGTAGAAGCAGGAAAAATCAATGATGCAGTAAAGTAGGAAAGGGAACACCTCATAAAGAGGGACAGAATGGGGTGGTGGTATGAACAGTGTCAAATAATTTGGAAGGGCAGCATGATGATGTCTAAGGAAAGACTAGAGAAGTTAGTAATTGAAAAGTTTCTTATAAGTTTGTAAAGAGACAATTGATTAAATAAGAAGAAAACAGGGAGAAAAAAGTATTAAAGACATTTTAGAAGTTTGACTGTGAAATGAAGCATGGGTCAAAATTGGTATGTCTACAAGAACTTGTGGATATGACAAGGTATGAAGAAGTTTTAAAATTGAATTTGAAAAAAAATTAAAATTATTCTGAAATTAAATACCAAAATAGAGTATTTGCATACTTATAGAACAAAAATTCTAGATAAAACTTTGAATATCTATTTTATACCACTTATATTTTTGCATACCACTAAGTATGTAATACATATTACTTTCAAAATTGTAAATCTTGTCCATGTTTCCTTCCATTTTGTTTTGTTTGCTTTGGTACCCACTATTCCTAACCTTTCATCCTTCAATAATATCTTCCACCCCTCAATAATATCTTCCACTTAAAACCTAAAAAGGAAATAAAACAAACAAAAATCTCATAATAAAAAGTCAATGTTCAAAATATATTTCTTTCATCAGTTTCCATCACCTTGATATCAAAATATAGGTAATTTGGCAGTTTGTTTTCTTTCACTTTGTTTCTTCACATTATTATTATTATTCTTAAGCATTAGGAAACTGATTAGCTTATATATTCTCCTCCAATTTCCATAGCTCTAGGCTTAAGCTCACATAAATCATCTTACCATGTTCTCATTTTTCCATGAAGAGATGAAGTGAACTATGTACTGAGAAGCTAATTTCCACTATATCTTTATTCCATAATGTTGTGGTATGACCAAATCTAATTGCTAGTTGCTCCTATCTTCTTATTGTCATTTTTCATATTTAATCTCTCCATCCATCTCAATCTCTTACTCTGAGTGTTGTAGAGGTAGTAGTAATAGGAGTAGTAGTAGTAGTAGTACCTTAGAAACTGAGATTAAACAGAAGTTAAGTGATTTTTCCCAGGGTCACATAGGTTGTAAGAATATTGAGGCTAAATTTGAACTTGGGTTTTTTCTGAATTCAATCTTGTCACTTTTCTTACTATGAACCAATGGTATATGCATTTAGTTTTCCTCATATTAAGAATGCCTCGAATATGGAGGCATTCAAATTGGAGATACCAGGGATTTGCTTCTGTAATAAGGCATTCTGACTATCTACTGCATGATTGGAAATGATTTCTTTCCATTGGCTCCAGACCTGGAAGATCCTAAATCTTTAAAACTACCAAATAGATGAATTTGACTATCTCTCTCTGATCTGTCTGGGTCTCAATCTCTCTATCTGGAGTAAGGTGTAAAATAATTGGAAATATAGGAAGATACTAAATTATTAAAGGTTTTTGTGTGTTTGATACTGAGAACAATAGGGAGTTTATTGAGTAGGAATGTGACTTAGTCAGACCTATGCTTTAGGAAAATACCTTTTGTAACTGATTAAAGGATAGATTGGAGTGAAGTTTTGGGACAGTGAGACACATGAACAGCTATTGTAGCTTTGCATACATGAGTTGATGAGGTCATGTCTCAGAGAGGTGGTAGTGTCAGGGGAAAGAATTTAATATTCTAGAGATATTGTGGAAGTGAAATCAATATGCTTTGTCAACAGATTAGAAATGGTGTATATAAGAGATAATAAGAAGTTGAGGATAACTGCTAGATTGTGATCCTGAGGGACTGAGAGGAAAATATTGCCTTCTAGAATAAAAGAGGAACCTAGGAGGTAGAGAAGGTTTGGTGGGGGAAAGATAAGTTCCATTTTGAACATCTTTGAATTTAAGATGCCTTATGTACATTAATTTCAAGATATTTAAAAGGAAGTTTCAGATTCAATGCTGAATTTCAATAGAGAGATTTAAGCAGAATAGGAAGATTTAGAAATGTCAAAAATAAAGATTTTAATTAAATCATGTAAGCTGATGACCCTACTATATGAAAAGAGAGAAAGGTTCAGTCAGAATCTAAGGGACACTTCCTGTCGAGGTTGTTATCTGAATGAGGATCCACCAAAAATAGATTAAAAAGGGACTATCACATAGGTAGGAAGAGAACTATGATCTACTCTGGCCCAAGCTACCAATCTTTTTTCTTTTTGTTAGTTTTTTCTTTTTCTTTTTTGCTGTAAAACACTTGACTTTCAGGTTGTTAGGACAGAGTAGTCACTGTTGTATTGGTAACATTACTTTTCAACAAGTCAATTATTAATGAATGAGAAAATCAACATTTCTGTGACCACCCATTCTGATGACCCTTTCCTGAACATTGTGAATATTTTTAATTTCCCTTTTTAAAATATAAGCTCCTTGGAGGAAAGGACTACCTATTTATTAATATTCATATTCCTTGCGCTTAGCATAGTTTCTAGTATATTATAACCACCTATTAAATGTTTTTTCATTTAGTAATGAAAGTATGGTATAATGTTTGTGCAAATGATTTAAGAACAGAAGAAAATATGTATGACAGCTTTTGGGAAATATGAATAACAATTGTTGTTCTTCAGATGTTCCAGTCATCTCCCAACTCTTCCTGACCCCATTTGGAGTTTTCTTAGCCAAGATAATTGAAGTGCTTTGAAATTTCCTTCACCAAATCATTTTACAGATGAGGAACTGAGGCAGATTTAAATGACTTGCCCAGGATCACACAACTGGTAAGTATATTAGCCTGAATTTGAACTCAGGTCTTTTTGACTCTAGGTGTCTATCTATTGTGCCTACCATTATTAAGTCAAAAACAGAAGGACTGCTTTTGCTGTTCAACAGTCTGAGCCCATATGAAATTAGATAATAGAAATTTGTAGTGGGTTCATTGAATAAAGTTCAGCTGAGCAATGCTATAAAATATCCAAAAAAATGAAAAAATTTAAATCAATAAACAACTACACTCTTTTAAGAAGATAAACACTTGATATTTCTTATAAATTCACTTGTGCAAAAGTAATAATTAACTGTATCAAATGCTTAAACACACACACACACACACACACATACACACACACACACCAGTTATCCCTGCATTCAGTTATATTTTACTAATGACAATTAAAAAAGAAAAATGACCTTACAGTCCACCATAAATAACATCATTGGCATCTTTGAGCAACAAAGGGTAAAAATTCAGTACTTTCTCTACCATCTTCCCTGTTTCCCCATCTGACTAGCCCCCAAAGATTATATGGATAAAGATTCTTTCCTACAGGCACTTTAAAGATTAAAGATTAGAGAAACTTAGTTTCTAAAACATAATATATATTGTTGAAAAATATGTGAGACACAAGAAAGGCTTTTTGAACAGTGAAAATAAAATATAACAACATCTCAAAAATAAAAACGTTAAAGTTGTTCTTAGAGAATTATAACATATAGACTTCTGGCCAAGATGGTGGAGAGAAACCAACCACTGTTTCAAGCTCTCCTGGCTTTCCCTCAGAATATGCATCAAACCTCTTAATAGATTTTGCATCTACAGAACTCAGAGAAGAAGCAAGTACAATATCACCTGGAGAGATCTGTCACAGCAGAGCAGGGGCAAACTGGGACAGAGAGCAGAGACCTAATGCAGGGGGAGCAGGGGGAGCAGGGGGAGGGGAAACTAACCTGAGAACAGCAGTGGAAATGTTTGTGGTGTGCATGGTGGATGGACAGGAGAGCTCCATTGTGGCAGCTCAGACATCATTCCAGTGAGCCCAGCTGGTCTGGAAGACCCAAGTCATGAGCCCCCATGTTTTTTGAGTCCCCATGTTTCTAGCTGAGTCTCCCCTCCTTCCATTCCTGTGGGAGTACTAGACTTTCTCTAGAATAAACACAATAACAACCCCCAGGTACCTTGCCCCAAGGTTCATATATGGCCACAGATCTTCCCCACAGCCTGATTGCAGATTAAGTTGTTAACTTCCTAGCCCAAGGGTCCAGCTGACATTGTTCCAGGACAGCGCACTTCTGGCTGTCCCCCCAAACCCTTAAAGGGAGTGAGCCACTGATCAACCTCACAGAAAATCCAGAGAAAGCTTCTGGTATCCCTTATAGGCTGACCCACTGAGTAACCCCATGAAGAGAGCAACGTGTCTAGGGATCTCAACTATGAAAGTCTGTGAACCAGCCCCTCCCCCAACACAGATCCCTAGGTTAAGGGTCCAAAATTAAGAAAAGTCAGTACAAAGCAGGGTCCATTGAATTCTACATTAATGTGTCAAGGGTCCTGGCTCAGAGAAGTCTAGAGCTTCAGAGGAGAGTATGAATTGGTCTCCAGTCCAGAAGGACTTCTTAGAAGAGCTCAGAAAGGAGTTTTAAAATCAAATAAAAAATTGGAATAGGGGCTGCTAGGTGGCACAGTAGATAAAGCACCAGCCCTGGAGTCAGGAGTACCGGGGTTCAAATTTGGTCTCAGACACTTAATAATTATTTAGCTGCAGGGCCTTGGGCAAGCCACTTAACCCCATTGCTTTGCAAAAAAAAAAAAAAAAATGGGAACAGCAAGAAAACAGTTTGAAAATACAATTGGAGAAAATAAGAATATTTCTTTCTATCCCCATTCAACTTTCTCCAAAGGGTTATAACATGTCTAGATTTTCTAAAATTCTGTTTACCTCCTTAACTTCCTTCTTGTTTATTATATGGTTAGATTTATCTAAGTCTGAGAGTGGGAGGTTGAGTTCTCCCACCAGTAGAGATTTGCTGTCTGTCTTCCTGTGATTCATTCAACTTCTCCTCTAAGAATTTAGATGCTATACCACGTGGTGCATGCATATTTAGTATTGAAATTGCTTCATTGTCTATGGTACCTTTAGGAGCATTTAATTTCCTTCCTTGTCTCTTTTAATGAGATCTATTTTTGCAGTTGTTTTGTCAGAGATAAGGATTGCTCTCCCTGCTTTTTTTCACTTCAGCTGAAGCAAAATATATTTTGCTCCAACCTTTTACCTTTACTCTATATGCATCTCTCTGCTACATATGAGTTTCTTGTAAGCCGTTTATTGTAGAATTCTGGTTTTTAATCCAGTCAGTTTGCTATTTGTTTAAGTTTTATGGGAGAGTTCATCCCATTCACATTCAAAGTTAGAATTACTATCTCTTTATTGCCCTCCATACTAACTTCCCTCTGTTTATAGTTCCCCCTTTTTTCATTTTATCCATATTCCCCACTATTTTGTTTCTAAATAACACCACCATCAGTGTGATTTCACCCTTGTATCCAACCCCTGCCCCTTTTGTTTCCCCTTTCCATTTTGCCCTTTTTTCCTTCGGTTAGTTCCCCTTTTCCTCTCCCTTCCCCCTTTTCGCCTTTTACTACTTGAAAGCTAAGATAAGTTTTTTAACTTAACTGAGTGTGCACATGTTAACTTTAAGCCAAATCAGATGAGAATAAGATTCAGGCATTCTCACCTCCTCCCTTCTTCCCCTCTATTGCAATAGGTATTTTGTATCACATTATGTAATGTGATTTACCCCTTTCAGTCTCCTCCATCCTCCCATCTCTTTGCTGTCCCCCGTTTTTAAGGAGATATTTTTTTTTAATCATTCTATCAGAATCATGAATAAGTCAAGAGTACCCATTACTTCTGGCTAAGTGTATTCTCTCTAACAGAGTTACAATTTTCAAGAGTTATAAGAATCTTTCTCCCAGGTGGGGATATAGCCAGTTTCATCTTATTGGATAGCAGTTTTTACCTTTATCCTTTTTTGCCTTTTCATTAGTTTCTTGAGTCTCTTGTTGGAAGTTCAAATTTTCTATTTGGCACTGGTCCTTTCATCAGGAAATGTTGGAAGTCTCCTATTTCATTGAATGTCTCTCTTTTCCCCTGGAAGAGAAGGCTCAGTTTTGCTGGATTGTGAAATCTTGGCTTCATTCCAAGCTCCCTTGCTCTTCAGAATAATGCATTCTAGATGCTTCAGTTCCTTAATGTTGATGTAGTCAGGTCACATGTAAACTTTACTATGGCTCCTTGGTATCTAAATCATTTCTTTCTGGCTACTTGCAGGATTTTCTTTTTAATCTGATAGTTCTGGAATTGGGTCATAATATTCCTTGGTGTTTTCATTTTTGGATCCCTCTTAGAAGGGGATTTATGTATTCTTTCAATAACTATTTTGCCCTCTGGTTCCATGATATCAGAGTAATTTTCCATCACTAAATCCTGAAACATTATGTTCAGGCATTTTATGCTCAATAATTTCAGGAAGTCAAATGATTCTTAAATTGTTTCTTCTGGATTTATTTTCTGTAGGCCAGTGGTTTTGCTAATGAGGTATTTTTTGTTTTCTTCTATTTTTTGACTTCTTGGTTTCATTTAACAGATTCTTGTTGTCTCATGAAGTCATTAGTTTTCACAGATTCTTATTAAAAAGCATGAGGGATGGAATTTCAGAGACATTTGGAAAAACTTGCATGAATTGATGCTGAGTGAGAAGAGCAGAACCAGAAGACTGTACACTTTAAGCAACATGGGGTGAAAATAAATCTTGATGGATATGCTCACTCTGTAAGTGCAGTGATCAGGGACAAGTTTTAGGGGTTCTGTGATAGAGAATACTATTTATTTCCAGGAAGGAACTATGGAATTCAAACAAAGACCAAAGATTATTATCTGCAATTTTTATAAAAAGTTGTCTTATGTATTATATAATCTCTCATATTTCTTTCTTCCTTAAGAATATGCTTTTTTTCCCCTCTCAACACATTCAATTTTTATCTATGTATATTATGGAAATAAATGTAAAGCCAATCAAATTGCCTTTTGTTGGGGGGAGGGGAAGGAAAGGATGGAGGGGGGAAATTATAAATTTCAAACTTTGCAAAGCAAATTATCAGTATAAAATACAATTGTATATAATGGGAAGACATAAAATATTCACATAATTTTAAAAGAATTATAATAAATAACTGGAAGTCAAAGTGAAGAAAATTTGTATAGGCTTTGGCAGTGCTTTGAGACTAATATTTCACTAATATTTCTTTTTTTTTTCAATGATAATTTCATTTAAAAAATTTGCATTAAAAATTTTCATTTTAGATTTCTGGCCAAGATGGAGGAGAGAAGATAGGCACTGTGCAAAGATTTCCATGAACTTCCCTCATTTATAATATGAAACAAACATCTTAACAGAAATTCAATTGACAAAACCCAGAAAAAGAAGCTAAGAGAAAACATTAAGAGATGCAAAAGACCTATTGCAATAGAGGGGAAGAAGGGAGGAAGTGAGAACCACCTGAATCTTACTCTCATCAGATTTGGCTTAAAGTTAATTTAGACATACTCAGTTAAGTTAAGAAACTTACCTTACCTTTCAAATCTTAACAGGGAGAAAAGGGAGGGGGGAGGAAAAGGAAAACTAACAGAAGGAAGGGAAGGAAGAAGAGGAAAAGAGAAGAGGGGAAAGAAAGTGGAGGACAGTTGGATTTAGGAGGGCAAACACATTGAAAGTAGTGGTATTCAGAAACAAAATACTGAGGAATATGAATAAAGTGAAAAAAAGGGGGAATACATACAGAATTAAGACAGCATAGAGATCAATAAAGATTTAGTTATTATGACTTTTAATGTGAATGGGTTGAACTCTCCATTAAAACATAAGTGACTATCAGAGTGGATAAAAAAACAGAATCCTTCAATATGCTGCTTACAAGAAACTCATATGAAGCAAAGAGATACAAATAGAGGTTGGGACAAAATATATTTTGCTTCAGCTGAAGTGAAAAAAGCAGGGGTAGCAATCCTTATCTCAGAGAAAGCAGCTGCAAAAATATATATCATTAAAAGAGATGAAGAAAGAAACTATATCCTCATGAATGGTATCACAGACAATTAAAATAAGTTCAACACTAAATATGTATGCACCAAATTTTATAGCATCCAAATTCTAAGAGAAGTTGAAGGAGTTAGAGCAAGACCTAGACAGCAAAATTCTACTTGTGGGAGACTTCAACCTCCCACTCTCAGATTTAGATAAACCTAACCATGAAATAAACAAAAAGGAAGTTAAGGAGGTAAATAAATTGTTAGAAAATCTAGGTGTGATAGACACCATTAAAAACAAACAAGATAATTTCAATTACATTAAATTAAAAGGTTTTTGCACAGAGACAACCACTGTAAACAAGATCAAAAGAAATGTAGTAAATTGGGAAACAATTTTTACAACTAGTATTTCTGACAAAGGACTCATTTCTAAAATATACAGAGATTTGAGTCAATTTTTTGCTAAAAACAAGCCATTACCCAATTGACAAATGGTCAAAGGATGTGCAAAGGCAATTTACAGATGAGGAAATCAAAGCAATCCATAGTCATATGAAAAATTGCTCTAAATTACTACTTATGAGAGAAATGCAAATTAAAGCATCTCTGTGGTACCACCCCATGCTTTTCAGACTGGCCAATATAACCAGAAAGGACAATGATTCAGTGCTGGAATGAATGTGGGAAATGTGTTACACTAATACATTGTTGGTGTAGCTTTGAACTCATCCAACCATTCTGGAGAACAATTTGGAATTACACCCAAAGGTGCCACAATAATGTGCATACCCTTTCGTCCAACAATACCACTACTGGGTATACAAAAGAGATTATGAAAAAGAGTAAGAAGATCACTTGTACAAAAATATTCATAGTAGCTCTGTTTGTGGGAGCAAAGAAGTGGAAATTGAATGAATGTCCATCATTTGGGGAATGGCTTAATAAACTTTGGTATATGTATGTGATGGAACACTATTGTTCAATTAGAATCCAGGAGGTGGGCGGCTAGGTGGCGCAGTGGATAAAACACCGGCCTTGGAGTCAGGAGTACCTGGGTTCAAATCCGGTCTCAGACACTTAATAATTACCTAGCTGTGTGGCCTTGGGCAAGCCACTTAACCCCATTTGCCTTGCAAAAACCTAAAAAAAAAAGAATCCAGGAGGGATGGAAATTCAGGGAAGCCTAGAAGGATTTGCATGAACTGATGCTGAACAAGATGAGAAGAACATTGTACACCCTAATAGCAACATGGGCATGATGATCAACCTTAATGGTCTTGCTCATTACATCAGTGCAACAATCAGGCACCATTTTGAGATATCTGCAATGGAGAATACCATCTGTATTTGGAGAAAAATTTGTGGAGTTTGAACAAAGACCAAAGATGATTATCTGTAATTTTTAAAATTTTTAAAATTTTTTAAAATTTTAAAATTAAAATTTTTAATTTTTTAAAAAACTGTCATATTATTATGTAATTTTTGATATCTATGTTTACTTTATTTTTTTCCCTTGAGGATATGATTTTTCTCTCATCACATTCAATTCAGATCAATATAATGTAAACAATGTAAAGATTAACAGACTGCCTTCTGTGGTGGGGGAGGAAGGAAGTGAGATTGGGGGGAAAATTGTAAAATTCAAAACATTTAAATTAAAACTTTTCATTTTAAAAATTTTTTAAAAATCAAATTTAGACCCTTTTCCCCTCAACAGGTTACAGTAAAACAAAAAGAAAAATAATGAATTCAATCTTTTTTTCTTTTTGAATGACATGGAAGTTTGGTTTTCAGATATTGAATTTGATAGTATGTTTTGTAAGTCTCCCAAAATAAAATGCAAACTCACTTCTCCCCCTCAAATACCTAGTTTATTGTTAGGGAGTAATTTCCACTGAAGAGAAAATATAGATGGATGAAAGATAAAAGATTAAAAAGACAGACAGACAAATAAATAGATAGATAATGATGTTTGTCCTTCATTCTTGAAGAAGATCAGGTCATCAAAATGGTGATTCTATGACAAGCACATGAATTGAAATTTAGTGAGGGGGGTGCTGTGCTAATGGACTAGCCTCACTTTCTCCTCCAGAGCCATCTGGTTCCTTTGACCAAATATAAATCAGAATGACTGGAGATGGCCCTGGATGTGAGGCAATTAGGATTAAGTGACTTGTTCTAGATCACACAACTAGTATTGATGTAGACAATTATGAATGTAGCATAAACAAAATTCTATAATCTTAAATGCTGTTAAATCTTGTTAAATGGGTGGAGGGTCTTTGCTCTTGAGAGGTAAATTGCTTCCTATTTTTTCATTATTTAATGTAAAATTTGTATCCTGTCTCCTCATTTCCAACCCCCAGTCTTTAACCCTCTACCCATATTCAGTCACATAATGGGTCAGGGAATTCCCCTTTTGCCCTCAATGCCCCCAATAAGGGGCAGGGCGATAAAACCTTAACTGGACTTCCACTCAGGCCTAGCTCCCTCTCTTTCTCTAGCCTAGTCAGTTCTCTGACTGTCTTTCCTTAACTCCCTCTCTCTGTCTCACCCTCTATCTACCAAATAACCCTGCCTAGTCTTTTGTTGTTCACTCTGTCCCAAAGAGCTTATTGATCCTTCAGGAGAAGTTTTTAACTGTTAACTTTGCTATATTTCATAATAAAACTCTTGAGCACTTTTAACATCCCAAGGTGAATGTGCAAATTCTTTCATGTTTCAGTGCCACCCAAATGCCTTTGCTTGTTTGGTTAGCCACATCCCATCAACCACAAGTCAAGTGTCTCAGGTAGAATTCAAACTCCCATTCTCTAGAGGGAGAGAGGGAGAGAAAGAGAGAGACAGAGAAAGAGAGAGAGAGAGAAGGTTCAAATATAACAAAATATAGCATTGGTGGGAACAAAGTTGGGAAAAGCAAGTAGAATATATGACATATGCACTGAGAAGATTCCTTGCTGGGGTGAAACAGTTTTAGAAGTACCAAGGTACCTGTTCTCAATTTATTTGAAATAGGGTAAAATGCAAACATTATTGGAAAATACTCAGAATGAGGGTGGCAGCTAGATGGTGCAATGGATAGAGCACCAGCCCTGGAGTCAGGAGGACCTGAGTTCAAATTTGTCCTCAGACACTTAATAATTACCTAGCTGTGTGACCTTGGACAAGTCACAACCCCATTATCATAAATAAAAATTTTTTAAAAATGAAAACACTCAGAATGTGACAAAAACAAATTAATTGAAAAATATGAATTCCCTTCAGTCCTTTGTCCTGATTGTTCCCCATGCCTAAAATACCTTGCTTCTTTCAAATCTCATCTCAAGTATCACCTTATATATGAGAACTTACCTAGTCCCCAGCACCTAGTAGTCAAACATCCAAATTGTACATGCAGACATAGAAACATGTTAAAGGTAAAAACCTCTCAGATTACATAATTTTCTTAGGGAAAAATTTCTGTTCAGTTTTGGTTGTGTATTCCCAGCATCCAGAATAGTGGCTAAAGATGAATAAATGCTTATTGATAAATTATAGAATGAATCTAATGCTATACTCATCTTTTCATCTTTATGGAGATGACAGAATCATAATTTAGATCCAGAAGGGTACTTAAAGTCAATCTATTACTACTCTTTTACATTACAAATATGAAAAATTAAGCTCAAAGTACTGATATGATGTTTACAAAGATCATGCAGGTAGTAAGCAGAAGAGTGGTATTTGAAGCTACCTTTTCTGTTTGTAAAAACTATGATCTATATCTACTAAGCCACATGGAAATTCAAGGAACCTAAAAAAAAAAGAGATTTGAGGGAAGAGAGACAGACAGTAAGAGAGATGGACAGACAGAGGAGAGAGAAGAGACAGAAAGAGAGAGAGAGAAGGAATAAGAATATGCTTTAAAATGTTTCTTTCCTTCCTTTTTGGTTCATGTTTGTTTTGCCACACAGATAGAATTTATTTGATAAGTTAATGGGAGGCTACTTGCACTTGGGGAAAGCATTTGTATGCTTCTTTTGGTTTCCTTTCTATCCTCCCTCCTCACACTCAGATTTCTGGAAGAGCAAAGCAATAGCCAAGATGAGGCACCATATATCGAGAAGACCAGAATAAAGAGTGATACAGTAGTTGAGACTCAAATATATACTCAGATGACAAGACTGATAAATCAAACTGGAGATTCCCAAGCAAAGATGGATAAATGAGGAAGAAATGGATACATAATAGCAACTTATTACATATTCTATTCTAAATACTTCTTTGATTATTGAGAACAATATAGTCATTTTCCCTTTTTAGTGCAGGATCTTGAAGTGAGATGTGAATCTTCCTTCTTCCTTTTCATAAGCTATTGTAGACTCCTCACTCCAAAGAACTAGGGGAAAAATAGGAGAAGAGGTAGAAGACTTTTGGTAGGGACTGTATCCATGTGGAGGGTGGTTTCCAATTAATTTAATTTAATTTTTCATTTTATTCTGTGTACAATAAACTTTGAAATCATTTCTTAAATCTCTGAATCTATGAGTGAACTGAGAATAGAATAAAGACGGTAAAATATTTATTGGATGTGAACTCAGTCAAAGTAATAAATGAAAAAAGCAATTATCAAGTACTCATTATATATGAAGTTATGGGCATAACAAAAGAAAAAAAACAAGTGAGATAAAGCCAAAATCCATTTTGTAGAGCACAGAATCCCTGAAATAGTCTGAGTTCCAGTTGAAGAAGGGGAAGAAATTATGCAGAAAGCCAGCAATTGGCTATGTATATGTATAATATGCATATATATATATGCATATTTATGTGGATGTATATATATATGTTGTATATGTATATACATATATAGTAGGTTTCAAATGTGAAATTTGCATTAATATTGCATTTAAGAGTATTGTAAAGTTGGAATCATTCTTTTTTTTTAAAGTAGTTAGAGTTTAATGTAATTGTAATACAAATACAAAAATCACATGCATGATTATGGTGGGTTTAAACTGGTGCAAGAAACAAACTTGTAATGTTTCAAACATGCACATTATTTTTTGTCAAGGAAGAAAACTATATCTATAACATAACTGCATAATTATGTACAGCTTAAAATGACATTAAAGAATTCCTAGGATTAGACCAAATCTCTAAAAGGTTTTATGAAGAACTGTGTGGGGACAACTGGTGGAGAACTAAGAATGCATTATTATTTAGAGATAATAGTAAACAGTATACTCTTCTGGATTAGATGGCTTGTGTTGGGAGAAAAGAATAGAAATGTGGATTAGAGTCAAACTTTGGAGGATCTAGAATAAAATTTTGATTTTACATTTTGTACTGTTAGCAGTGGAAAACAAAGAGCTTTAGAAAGATTGAATGGCAAAGTTGGAAGGGACCTCGAAGAATATCTAATCCAACCCATACCAAAGTATAATCCCTCCAAAAACATCCTTATTCAGCCATCATCCAAAAATCTCTTGTCAGCATTTTGGTTAGGAGCAATGGGAGACTGAAAACTGAATCAGAATTTTTCTTTTTTTTATTAATTATATTTATTTTATTTTTATACAAATGTTGTTTTTATACATTACTAAAATATTCTTGTTTAAGAGTAAATATAATACCCTCTCCCCCCCCAAAAAAATATAGATCCTCATGAGCAATAAAGTAAAGGAAAGAGGAAAAAATTAAAATTAAAATTAAAAAAATAATAATGGGGCAGCTAGGTGGCACAGTGGACCCTGGAGTCAGGAGCACACAACAATCACCCAGCCACCCCAACTCCATTGCCCTGCAAAAACCAAAACCAAAACAAAATAAAATAATAGAATACTACTACTACTACTAATAATAATAATAGGGGGGCAGGTGGCATGGTGGGCAAAGAACTGGCCCTGGAGTAAGGAGCACCTGGGTTCAAATCTGGCCTCAGGCACCCAACAATCACCCAGCTGTGAGGCCCTGGGCAAGCCACCCAACCCCATCTGTCCCACAAAACCCCTCCAAAAAATAATAATAATAACAATAAAAAATGTGCTTCAGTCTGTGTTCCAACACCACCAGCTCTGTCATGGGTGGATGACATTCTTTATGATAAGTCCATCACAACAGATACTTCCATATTTTTCTACTATTGCCATTGCTGATCACAACTCCCTCCATTCATATTTCCCCACTACCATATACTATATTTTCTCTCTCCTTTCACTCTGTCCCTCTTCTTAAATGTGCTGTAGGGTAGCTGAGTGGTGCAGCAGACTGATCACCAGCCCTGGGGCCAAGAGCCCCCGAGCCCACATACCACCCCTAGGGCCCAGCAACCACCCATCCCTGTGGTCATGGACAGGCCATCCAATCCCAGCAACTTGCAAGAAGTAAAAAGGGAAATGTGTTATATCTGATCACTTTCCCCCATGGTCCACCCTCTCCTCCATCACTCACATCCCCCCTTCCCCCTGTCCCTCTTCTCTCTTTCTTGCTCTAGATGTATATACCTCATTGAACATATATGCTGTTTCCTCTCTGAGCCACCTCTGATGAGAGCAAAGATTCCCTCCTTCCTCCTTGCATTCCCCACTTCCATATCATTGCAATAGTTCATTATAATAAAAAACTTATTATATGAAATATCTCAGCCTATTCCATCTCTCCTTTCTCTTACTTCCATTAAATTTCCCTTTTAGCCATTGACTCCATTTTTATAATATATTGTATCTTCAAATTTGGTTCTCTCTTGTGCTTCATCTATAAAAGCTCCATCTACCTACTCTATTAAATGAGAAGTTTCTTATGAGTATTATCAGTATCATTTTTCTATTCAGGAATACATGTAGTTCATCATCATTAAATCCCTCATATTTTACCCTTCTCCTCCACTCTTTATGCTTCACCTGAGTCCTATATTTGAAAATCAAACTTTCTGTTCAGCTCTGGCCATTTTGAATGAAATTCCCCTGGGTCATTGAAAGTCCATCTTTTTCCCTGGAAGAGGGCATTCAGTTTTGCTGGGTAGTTGATTCTCGGTTGCATTCCAAGTTCTTTTGTCTTCCAGAATATTATATTCCAAGCCTTACAACTTTTTAATGTAGTTGCTGCTAAGTCCTGTGTGATCCCAACTGCAGCTCCATGATATTTTAATTGTGTCCTTCTGGCTGCTTGTAATATTTTATCTTTAACTTGGGAGTTCTGGAACTTTGGTATAATATTCCTGGGGGTTGGTTGTTTTTGTATCTCTTTCTGGGGGAGATTGATAAATTCTCTCAATTTCTATTTTGCCCTTTGCATCTAGGATATCTGGGCAATTTTCCTGTAGGAATTCTTTAAAAATGATGTCAAGGCTCTTTTCCTGTTAAGGACTTTCAGGTATCCTAATAATTTTTAAATTATCTTTCCTGAATCTGTTTTCCATATCAGTTGTTTTTTCAATAAGATATTTCACATTTTCTTCTAATTTTTCATTCTTTTGGTTTTGTGTGTCTTGACTTCTCATAAAGTCAGCAGCTTCCTTTAGCTCCATTCTAGATCTGAAGGATTTGTTTTCCTCAGAGAGCTTTCTTATCTCTTTTTCCATCTGGCCAGTTCTGCTTTTTAAAGTATTCTTCTCATCAGTAACTTCTTGAACTATTTTATCTATTTAACCTATGCTGGTTTTTAAAATGGTATTTTCTTCAGCATTGTTTTGTCTCCTTGACTAAGTTGCTGACTTCTTTTTCCTGTTTTTCTGGAATCTCTCATTTCTTTTCCCAATTTTTTTTTCTATCTCCCTCACTTCATTTTCAAAATCTTTTTTGAGCTCAGTCATAGCCTGAGCCCAATTTCCATTTTTCTTGCAGGCTTTAGATGCAGGAGCTTGTACTTTCTCATCTTTAGATTGAGTATTTTGATCCTTCCTGGGATCATAGACATTGTATTTCTCAATGGTGTTTCTCTTTTTTCTCTGTTTACTCATTTCCCATGACTGCACCTGGTTTTGGGGTGCTTCCTGAGCTTTTGAGTATTATTGGGACACAACTCCCACAAGGATCTCTGTGTGTGAAGCTGTCTTCTCTCCTGGTCTGTGAATGACCACAAACATACCCCTCTGCCACAGGGCTTAGGTGGAGGGGCCCTAATGTTCTATGGGGGGCCTAGACTGTGATCAGGATCTGAATGTGGTAAGAGTCCCAGAGACCTGTTCCAGGTACAGAGGACAGACCTTGTAAGTCTCTTTCTACTACCCTACCTAGGCTGAGCACTCAAGGCTCAGTTGCCTGGGGGCTCCTGCTTACTGCCTCTCCCTGCTTCCATTCCCTGGATCTGAGATGCTGGGGCCATGCTGCTTACTGAATGCCCTGAGGACTGGATTGCATGTGCTGGCTCTGGAAGAGCCCCCCACCCCTGCCATGCTGATTTTCCAAGTTGTGCCTGGTGCTCTAGGAGTGTAGGTCAGGAAACTGCCCCCACTGTGGTGAGCTGGGGCTCCCAGCACCCTGAGACTGCCTCCAGGAGGCTGAAGTTCCTTCACTTTCTCAGGTCACCCCTCTAACCCTGCGAAATGGAGCCTTTCTTCTATTTTTTCAGGTTACCTTGGGCTAGAGAACTGCTTCACTGGATCCCTCTTTGGGTTCCGTCTTGAAAATTTAGTTAGAGTCCTTATTTTATAAGCTTTGAAATATTATAGCAAGAGCCCATCTAACAGAAGCTCTTCTCCTGTCGCCATCTTGGCTCCCCCCCCCCCTGTGGAATCCTTCTGACAAGTCATTTTGCCATTGAGGAATCTGAGACATAAGAAAATCAAGTAATTTGCAAAATGTCACATAGATAGTGACAAAGTTGCGATTTGAGTCTGGGTTCTGTGGCACATCAATATTAAATTTGGACCAAAACAAAAAGGAATAATCCCAGAACCAACTTTCTGGTAGCTCCAAGAAACTTTTATTTGGGGACTGATTCAGATATTGCATACACTTAAACTCCTTTATTTATGAAGCTATATTGTTGTCCAATTTACTAAAGGAAGTTATAAATGAGCTCCCCAAAATGGTCTGTTAATGAATACTAATACAAATCCATATTGTTGTATACACAAATTTTATAAGACATTTATTTTTTCATTAAGGATCATCCTCATGAAAGCATGAAAAGAGAACAACACATTTTCATAAACTATATTTCAGAGTAGTCAATATCTTTATAAGCTTACAATTGTTAAAAAGATAAAAAATAAAAAGACCCATATTTTTGTTGCTTATTGAATATTAAAATTCTTCGTAAAGCAAATGCTACCTTAATCTCTGATGAAGTCTTTTTCATATATATATATATATCAAAATTATAAATGTTTTCTTGAAAATTGTAACAGCTTTATTCGATGACCCTATGATTACTAATATTAAAAAAGACATGTTCCTGGAAAGTGCTCATCACTATTTTAGAAAAGGTGCAGTGGAAAGGACAAATGGAAAAGGAATTTTCTTTATATGGTGAAGTCCTACAGGTACTCCAGTTTGTGTTAATTATAGAGCCTCAAAAATCATAAACATAATAAAATTAGATTGACCTAAATATCCTTACAGGAAAATAATTGATAAGCAATGATTTTGTACCAGATAATTATTTGAGTGGTAATTCATAGAGTTTGCACATCAATAACTATATATTAGATAGATGCTATTCATGAATAATTAGCAAAGCCCAAATTTCACAAATGGAAGAGAAAAGAAGATTGGATTAATTTTGTTAAATTGGGTATTATTCTGTTCATCCCAAATATTTTAATAAAACAATGATCCATGTTGACAATAATACTATCATAATGACATCATGTAATTTTAAGTTTTGCAATACTATAGTCTCTAAAAAAATTTTAAAATAAAGATAATACAGACCAACAGATGCATTTGAGATGTAAGCTAACAAAAAAAGGAAATTGTAAAATGTCACCAGAGTTACATAAGACTAGGCAAGGGGGAAAGAAACTTGCACAGAATAATGGAAAAGGTTAATGAATTGACAACCTACAATGTTATTCATTCAATAGAATCAATACAAAGAAAGGTCCCAACATTTAGCATGGATATACATTGTGTTAGATTTTTAAGGAGGACATGTAATGATGAAACTTGCCTAGGTTGGGCATTTATGATTGGTTTATAATATTCACTTCAGAGTATTTTCATTGATAAGACTGAAGAGCCATTGGGATATTTGAATACTGGCTAAGTAAGGTAGGTAACTTTCAGGGACTGTTCTCATTTAGAATTGAAAAATAGAAGAACCCTATAATATTAACTCTCTCTCTCTCTCTCTCTCTCTCTCTCTCTCTCTCTCTCTGACACACACACACACAGACACACACACACACACACACACATACATATTTGATAACCTTTTGACCTGTCTCAATGATTATCCATCATAGGGTAGAGGAACTAAAAGGGAAAAATTGATTAATCTCATTGTCACATGAATTATCATATGAAGGGAAGTATAAATGATAGAAACCTTATATGAAGTGATTACTCTCTCCTATGATTTGAGATAAGGGAAATACAGTCTTGTATGCATGCTAGACATGAGGAGAACATTTGTCAAAAGATTTCAAAAGGATAAAGTTAATTTTGGTGGGAGAAGGGAGGTGAGAAACTGCAGAATTCAATTCTGTAGATTCAAAGAAAACTAATTCTTATGAAGTACAAGAATAAGCTACATGAAAAGAGAATTGTGGATAAATAGAGAACTTAGAGACAAACTTGGATTTTTTTCAACAGTGATGTGTACAAAAGATGGAAATGGTGATGTTACAAAAGATGAGTATAAAAATGTGGTATAATCATTTAAGAATAAAGTCAGAGGGGCAGCTAGGTGGCGCAGTCAGGAGTACCTGGGTTCAAATCCTGTCTCAGACACTTAATAATTACCTAGCTGTGTGGTCTTGGACAAGCCACTTAACCCCATTTGCCTTGCAAAAACCTAAAAAAAGAAAAAAAGAATAAAGTCAGGAATGCTAAACCTTAAAATGGGATGAGACAGTTCAGAATATTTAAGGAAACAAAAAAGTATTATTGCTGAAGTTTTAAAGGTATATTCGAGGAAGGAGGAATAATTTTGATATAATATATATTCCTGTTTGGTCCAATGAAATATTGTTAAATGATAAGATATTAGGTAGAGCTGCTTCATTCTGCCCACATGTGAAATATGTTTTGGAATGGGCATCAGAAAATCTTCAAACAATAAGTTCAGTAGTTTTGTGTGTTACACTAGCTCAATAGCTATCTCACAATAGGTAGTGGATTCTACTTTCATGGGAAGTATTCAAGAAGAGAATGGATGACTACTTGGTGGATTTGTTGTAATTAAACTTAGCTATAGGAATTAGAGACAAAATGACTACTGAAATTCCTTACAAACCTTGAAATTTGTGATCCTATGGTACATTTGTTTTCTTTTTTTATGATCCTAATGATTATCAGCAAACACAGACATTCTAATAAACTGAAGAAGTCTAAAAACCCTCCCTCCCATTTTGGAAATATTAAGAAAGAATTTTTTATTTTTATTTATTTTTATTTTATTTTATTTTAGGTTTTTGCAAGACAAATGGAATTAAGTGGTTTGCCCAAGACCACACAGCTTGGTAATTATTAAGTATCTGAGGGTAGATTTGAACTAAGGTACTCCTGACTCCAGGGCCGGTGCTCTAGCCACTGCACCACCTAGCTGCCCCAAGAAAGCATTTTAAAAATTATCCTAGTTTGAAGGCTGCAAACTAAATTGAAAAAAGCAACCTTAATTTATTTATTTGACTATCAGTTCTGAAATAGTGTCATGCTTTCCTCTCTTATCAGCCCAGAAAAGAATCCTGCCTTAAAGTAATTAAAGCAGTGACTAGACAAGGTCAAGTAGAAGGTACTTCATTGATCCATACTGAAAGCATTAGGATAATACCTACATACCTACGTGGAGAGAAAAATTTTCCTAGATGGGAGTGGTCATTGAAGAATTGAGTCCTAGGAAACTGATTCTCCAAGGGCATATCTGAAAGTAATCACTTACAGATTTATGAAACAAAACGGTAACTCATGCCTTATCCTGAGCAATATTATTATGGTTTATCATACTGTGAAATTTCCATAGGTCAAGAATCCTATAAAAATTATAACAAAATGATATGTAAGGAAAGAGACATTTCCAAGGGCATGAGGGGATTCTGCCAGTTTGGACATTTCTCTCTGAAGAAGAAGGCCTGAATTTACTATACTGATTAAATAATCATAAAAATTATTTCTGTCAGACTTGTGCCTACAACAAAAAGAAATATTTTTTTTTAGTTTGACATTGTAAAGAAGAATAAAAAAAGGGAAGACCACATATGAAATTCTTGTTTGATTTTGAACAAATTTAGTAAATTTTACATGATAGTAACAAATTACACCTTTTGTTTCCTTTTGAACTTCCCACACACACACATTTTAATACTTCATATATGAAAGTTCCTTTCTTTTTTATTCTAGTCTGGTTTTTATTTTTCAGACACACATATTTTGCTTATGCCTGAAAGCTGAAGTAATAGAAATCATCCAAGATCTTAATCTCCCAGATGCCACCATCCAGATACAACATTGATGAATTCTATTAATTAAATTTAAAAAGCTTACATTTTTAATTTAAAGTATTACCATTTGCCTCTTGTTTTAGGAAGAGGAAAGGAATATCACTCCATTCCTTTTAGAACGTTTTCTGTGTACATCAAGTACAACTTGATCAAATTAAGTGGAGTGAGACTGACAGCATATACAATTTTGAGCATCTCATTTTTGGACTACTTACCATCACGATCTTCCCAGGGTAGTTAGCTAACCTCAGGGTCAAGGGTGAATACAGAGGTTTATCTCTTAGCATTGAATAGCCAATGGATACTTTCTGAATCAATTATTCATACTTGTAAACATTTATTAGTAGTCAACTTTGAGCAAAACACCTGGGGATTTTTCCCTTGGGAGTTTACAACCTGGAATCAAGTTTCCCATTCATCTTATCAAGGAAGAAATAACAGCAGAACCTTCCTCTTTTGTTCATATAAAGAAGGCCATAATGCTGACACCTTTATGGCTTAAACAAAAGAATCAGGTAAAATAGGCTAAAAATGTTGATGCTAGCTATTATGACAGTCACTGCTTATCATTGTCTTGATTATGAAAATTATTCAGATAGTAGTTTTTAAGAATAACAGTAATTCATAAATACAGATTCTTATGTCTTATTTACATCATAATCTCACTCTAAATGCATATAAAAGAGCCTTCAGCTCCCTAGTAATGCATTATAAGTTTCATAATGATGGAATTGGATGCATTAATCACACTGTAGTAATCATATCAGTAAGAACAAAACAACATTCAGGTTATAGAGAATCATTTCACAATAATTGCCCTGACAGTCCTTAGACTTATGATTTCCACTCTGAAGATGCATTTTTAAACATCTTAATATCATCTTAAAGCATGCAAAAATGCCCAGGATCACAACAATATATGAAATAGATTTTTTAAATGAGATGTCCTTTAGCAATGTATGATATAAAATAAGATGTCAAATATATCACATATACTTTAATAATTTAATTAATGATTTCATCCAAGTAGTTATATCCACTAATGGTATAGACCATAGACTATACTTGTCTTCTTGGGCAAATCTTGTATAACCATTCTGATAGATCATTAAAGTCTCTGTAGAATAACCACCTCCCATACTTATAAGTCCTTCCAGATCTTTAACTTTCAATGGTCACCATATGGCCCTCAGACTGCCAATCTATTATCCTGGGCAGCTAGGCGACACACTGGATAAAGCATGAAGTCAGGAGGACCTGAGTTTAAATGTGGCCTCAGACACTTAATAATTGCCTAGCTGTGTGACCCTGGGCAAGTCACTTAACCCCATTGCCTTGCAAAAAAAAACCCAATCTATTATCCTTAGCTCTCTTTATATGATCAGTTCAACCCCTTTTCAATTTATATATTTTCTAAGTGATATGTTTCATGTCACTATTAATTTATACAGAGTAATATGCTATTGTCCAGTTATGACCACATATCTTTCTCCATTGTCTATTCTTTCTTTCTTTTTTTCTGGACCAAAAAAAATTTTTATTTTGACTTCTGAATAAGTCAGGACACAGTCTATGACATCTTCTCCAACTTTTTCATCAACTTGTTTCACTATGCCTTTCTCAGAAACATGGATATCTTCCAAAATCTTTCTGATATCTTTGTTTATGACTATGATTACCTGCTGAATCAGGAAACCTGAATTTAATACAGGCTCAATATCATTCCTTTCAATAAGTAACTCATCTTTTAAGACTTGAGAAACCACAAAAGTACCATTTGATCTTACATGCACTTTCAGATAAATTTTTCACCCAAGAAATTTCTGATTTCAAAAAGTGAGTCACTCTCTTGAATAACAACATTGATTGGGAAGTGACAATGCACAAGCATCATGTTGTAATGAAAACCCAGGGTACCACCTTTGAACGTGTTTTGTACATGATTACAGATTGTGTGTACTGTTGCAAGTTCTTTTCAATTTCCCTACTACTTGTCTACTCAGAGTTTTTTCCCCATCTTTCTAAAGAGACTAAGCTCCACATCAATAGGATTGAAATTCCTATGGAAGATTCCTCTGGATCCCTTCAAAAAGATGTCAACATTTTCTGGCATGCCCATAGTGTGGTTTCTTGGAATGGTCTTCATTTTCATCTTAAATGGGCTAAATGTCCATTCTTTAGACATTGTAGTGTTCCACGATTCATGGCCATATAGAATGTATAAAAATTTAAGAACATGAAAGCAAATTAATTCAAAAAGATACAAACGATAAAATCATCTCTCTGTCAGGAAAACCTTCTAAAAACTTTAGAGAACATTTTCATTGTTCTTCTGTCAGTATTTTAAACATTGTCTTATTGAGTTCAAAGCTTATGTTTTAATTGTAATTATAACCAGAGAAAAATGTCTCATTATACTGAAAGAAGTGAAAGGTTTCTATAGGAACTGCTGGAAAATCAACATATGGAAGATGATAATGTTGGAATATTTTTAAAGAATTAATCATACCTGTCTAGAGAATTTTTTTTTACTTTGACATATAGTTGTTGTTTTTTTTACCTTTCCTCAATTTTATCTTTTCCTGGCAATTTAGTTATTTTAAATTTGGAAGAGGAGCAATTTAGGAAATTTAGTAAAATAGCAATTTGTGGTGACATTTATAGTTGTAGTTCAAGTTAATAGCACTTGGACAGAGTTTTTTAATCAGGACCAGTTAGGAAATCTGCTTTCCAGATTTTTGTTGCAACTTTCTGGCTGGATGCAAACAACTTCAGACTTGTAAGTGGAGATAAAATAAGCCAGGTAATAACTGCAGTTATAGTTTAACCTTAATTGTTCTTACTGACACAATTTCTTTTCTTTAGGGTGTCTTTATTTCACAGATTAGGCAAAGAGGTCTGGGTTTATGGGGGAAAGTACCCTATAAATCTATGTGCTTGTGCATCTGCATGTGTGTGTGTGTTCATGTAACAGGATTTTGGAAACAATGTCCATTCTTTTTTTTTTAGGGTTTTTTTTTTTAATTGCAAGGCAGATGGGGTTAAGTGGCTTGCCCAAGGCCACACAGCTAGGTAATTATTTATTAAGTGTCTGAGATGAGATTTGAACCCAGGTACTCCTGACTCCAGGGCCAGTGCTTTATCCACTACACCACCTAGCTGCACTGCTAACAATGTACATTCTTAAAGAGTTACACCCTAATCCTGTGATGGACTGTGTTCAGACCTCAACTGACAAGCCACTGCCTCTCATTTCTTAGGGAGGAGGAGGAGGGTTGGAGAACAAATGGGAAGAACACATCTGAGCTTGTATAGGTGGAAAGAGAAATTCATCCATGAGACAATGAGTGCTGGGCTAGAGGTGATCAAAACATGCAGAAAGGAAATAGAACAGACATTGAGTTTGTTAAAAGGACTCAGACTGCTGAGAAGAGAGCTGCTGAGGCTTTGCTCCCCTTTTCCTTTCCTTTCTTTATCCAATAGAAGTGTTTCTGTTCCCCAAATTTAATTTCTTAAGAATGTGTTGTCTCGGGGCAGCTAGGTGATGCAGTGGATAGAGTACCAGCCCTGGAAAATCAAAATGTGGCCTCAGACACTGTGTGACCTTGGGCAAGTCACTTCCCATGGCAGTAAATAGATAAAATTTTAAAAAAAGAATATGTTGTCTCTCCTTTTACCTCTTTAAATGTATTGTCTATCTGTGATATAGAAAAAAAGGTTTTGTGTGTCCACATGTATTTGTCTAGTTGTGACCTTCTTCTACACACTCTGTCCTGTGAGGAAAATGAATATTATGTTGTTATCTAATAACCAAGATTACTCTGTGATCTATCCTTTCCCTCATTTGGTCAAATCCTACTTCAGAAGGGTGTGATCCAGTAATGTGACCATTCCCAGCCCCCAAGGCATCTGCTCCTGTACCAGCCGGTCTGAGTCCCTCCCAAGTGGGATCTGTTTATCCTGTAGGCAAAGAAACAATTTGAGTTACACCCTTCCCAGAACACAAGTCCCCTACCCTTGCTTTCTAATTAAAGTTAGGAAGGATTTGGTCAACACGGGAGAAACCTAGGCGGAAGGGGAGGTGAAGAACTTGATTGAGTTTTTTTCTTTTTCCAGCCAAAATTGCTAGAGAATCATAAAGAGACAGCTGAGTGTCATAAAGCAACTAGAATTCCTTAGGTGTCAGAGAGTATTGTAATCAATCACAGCTAAGCCACTTAGCCCAGCTGCAGACTCATTCCTTTCACCTGAGCCTTAGTCCTGTATCCTTCCTCTCCCCATCCCTCCAGTTATACAGTCATAGGGAGGAAACTCCTATCCACCTCCTCTTTCAAATGTCTTCCAGTTGGGTTGGCCTCACTTTTGCCTGGGGAAATTCAGTCAGAAACACCTAGGTTTAGACAGACCCTGTCACCTTCATTCCAAGAACTAGGTCGTCTAGAAAGACCAATGACTCAATTTGTTGGTCTAATAAATGTAATCTAATTAATAAATTGATTGACCAGGCTCAGATCTTTGTCTCAGAATTTCAGTTGCCACATAAGGAAGAATTTTATTTTGGTGAAGAGAGGAGTAGGAGATTGGGACCATCAGGTTGACTATTCTGCTTTATTTAGAGAACCAATATTTGACTAGAATTACATAATTGTCAATTTAGAGAAAAGTTTATATACATATGTGAATGTATAAATATATATATGTCCATAGACAAATACACATAGTTATGTATGTATGCCATGTCTTTGGGTGCACATACATATATACATGTATAAATATATATTTATTTGTTTATATGTTTAAGCTACACTAGTGATCATGTTCCCTCAAAGGGGAACAAGTATCCCTCTATCCAAAGGCTTGACCTCTTTCCCACAATGTCAATTATATAAAGACCAATAATTGTTATTAATCTGTAAGTAAATTAACTGTTTATGTGGAAAATCTATTACCATGACAAAGAAAGAAGGGCAGAATGAATGAATAAATCAAATAACTATGCATCAGAGTATTTCCAGAGGAGCTATTGAGATTAAGGTCTGTTTCTATTTTGCTATTAGCTGGAGAGACAGCTTAGTGGAAAAAAAAGATGTGAGGGGATTTCAGATTCTGAAAGAAATGGATTCAAGTCTTCCTCCACACAAATGTTGAAACAATTGGTCAAATCATTTAATTTTTCACTACCACAGCAATGTTCTAAGGCTTAGAGGGTTGGATATGGAGTCACTTGATATTATTCATATCTCATTTGATAATGAGATAAAGACAATTTGAATAGGTTCATAAAACAAAGGCAATGGACTTTTTCACCTTAGCACCTCCGCAATTGCTACAGTAGGAGCCACATGATGAATAGCAGACTATACAAAAAACTGAAGACCCATACCTCCCCCAACAGTCTTCAGCAATACTGATTTACAAGTATAATTAAGAGCTATGGATCACTAGGTAAGCATAACTTTAAATGTACTTTGTCCAGGTTGAGAGCAGTAACAAAAGCTTTTGAAACATTTCCTCTACTTTTCTTGAGTGACATTAGTCCCTATAATATTTGTCAAATTAGGGGCAGCTAGATGGCGCAGTGGATAGAGCATCAGCCTTGGAATCCAGAGTACCTAAATTCAAATCTGGCCTCAGACACTTAATAATTACCTAGTTGTGTGCCCTTGGGAAAGTCACTTAATCCCATTACCCTAGATAAAAAAAAATTTGTTAAATTGTAACAAGTTTCTATATTCAAAATAATAAAATTACAGATTTTCCCATAAGGTAAAAGTTCTCTACATAAAAGGAAAAGTTAAAAGTATAAAGAAATAATAATTAGAGAGTCATTGGAGATTTATAAAGACCTAGATTTGAGTTCTATCTCTGATCCATATTGATTTGGTAACCCTAGGCAAGCTACTTAACTGCTAAAAACTTCAGGTAAGCAACTATATCAGATTATAATGTACAGAAAAGATGACTTCTGCTTTGGGAAAGAAGAAATGAGCATTTCTATGTAACTATTTTCCAGTCCTTGTGCTAAAGACTTTACAATTATATCCTTTCATTTTTACTACAGCCCTGTGAGATAGGTGCTGTTATTATTCCCATTTTACAATTGTAGAAACTAAGGCAAAAAGAGGTTAAAGTTGCTTGTTCAATAAGAATCCAATGTTGAATTTCAAGTCACATTTTCCTGTTCCCAAGTTCTGGGTCCTATCTATAACAATGAAATCAAAAGTCTAGTCCTTGTTCTATTACTGTGCATTCAATTTTCAGTCCCTTTCATATATTCTCAGTGCCCCAGACTACTTACTAAATTGCAGAAGAGATACTAATAGTAATAATAATAATTCAGAGCTAGTATTTATTTGGGACAACTAGGTGGAAAAATGGATAGAGTGACAAGTCTGAAGTCAAGAAGACTCATTAACCTGAGTTCAAAACTCGTTTCAGACACTTGCCCACACTGTGACCCTGGGTAAATCCTTTAGCCCTGTTTTCTTCAGGTTTCTCGTCTGTAAAATGAGCTGGACAAGGAAAGGTAATCCACTTCAGTATCTTTAGAGAGAAAATTCCAAATGGATCCTGAAGTGTTGGACATGACTGTAAAGCACTTATTTAATTCTCAAGGTTTGCAAAGTGATTTACAAATATCTCTTTTTTAGCTTTACAAGTCTGAGATGTAGGTTATTTTACTATTTCCATTTTTCAGATGAGGACAAAGGTAGGAAGAGGTTAACTGGCTTATCTTGGTCATACAACTAGCATCTAAGGTTAGATCTAATTCAGATCTTCTTGCTTCGAGCTCTACCCTTCTATTTACTGTGCCAAGAAGGCAATAGAACTGGGATTTTCTCACTGACAAAAAAGGAAATCAGAGATATTGACCAAAACAATAACAACACCAACAACAATAATAATAATAATGGAGTGAGATATATATAGATAGATATAGATATAGATATATCCAGACATAAATCAAATGTATAATGAAATTCCCAACTAATTCTGAAATATATATATTAATTTAACTATATTCTACTTATATTGATTAATTCATCTGAAAATAAGTGAAGGAATTATACTACTATACTACTAGAAGAGTGTTTGGTTTGTATGTAAGTACCCAAAAGACTATGATTAAATAAAAAAATTATTATCATTAGGAAGGTTTGAGAGATTCAAGGAAAGTGATGTTATAATCTTAACAGATTTTCTACATAATTTTTAGCATTTATGATAATAAAAATAGACTATAAAAATTAGCACAAATCACCTTGTCATAAACTTTTAGAGGAATTTGAATTTCATGAACATTTTCTGAAGCTCCATTATATGGACTGGAGATTTAGAACTCTCTTAATGTAAGATGGATGGGATTTAGTTATAGAAGACTTTATGGCAAGGCATTGTAAAGTAGTCATATTAGATGTGAGAGATTAATCATCATCAGTGAAAGGCATTTTATAGGACAATTAAAAATTTAAAGATTGGTTATCCACAATATAAGAGACTTCATAACTGCCCTTAGAGTCATAAAGACACTTAAGTAGGATGACACAATAAACAGACTTGCAAAGATTAAAAAAAAGTGGGGGTTGGTTACCTCTGTCATGAATAATGAAGATGGTTATTACCTTACTAAAGGTTTTAGACTGCTAATTAGCTTTTTATCCTGTGACTTCACAGGCTGATTGTCCATTTGCTTTCAAAAATAGCTAAGTGAGGGCATATATTTCTATCAATCTCAGCTAGCTGGGAGGATGAAGCTGATAAACTCAAGCTCAGAATATCTATCTTGTAGTGGGTTATATCAATTGGCTCTATGTCATTCAGTTTCTGAACTATGAGCAGCATTAATATGGTAAGTTCGAGGGAGTGAGTTACTTAAATAGATGTGAAGGGTCTAAGGTTAAAAATAGACTAAATCTCCCATGCTGAACAGGGATGGGATCTTATCACAAGTAACTCTTGCATTTCCCTTGGTCAAAATAATGAGACTCAATCTTTACAAAATAGAATTAAAGATTGAAAGCATCTGTTTATTCAAAACTTCTAGGTGGTAAGGAATAGGCTCCAATAAGGAAAAAGACTATGCATCTTAATTGGTAAAGTCAATGAAAAATAAATTCAATAAAGTAAATTATTCATTTGTACTAATCCCATTCCAAATTATTAGACTTTGTAATGTATTGCAATAAATCAAAATATATCTGTTAAGTAGAAGTTGATAACACTTCAGATAATCATCAATAACCTTTTTTAAAAAATCTATATAGCAATTTAAAGTAAAATATATTTTAAATGAATGTTTGTGTAGAATCATGAAGTAAAACATATGCCTTTACCTGAGCTATAAATATACTACTGACATTGCTGAGGTTACAGTAAGGTAATTTCTTATGAAAATAATCCCCAAATGAATGTTAGAATCCACACTAGTATGTGTACTTTGTCTATAGAGACATATAATATATGGCCAAAAGAATTTATAGATATAGGAGCAGGTGAGCCACAGAGAAGTATTGTGACACTATCATATTTTTACTAGTAATACATTATTTAATGACAGCAACACAAATTATTTAACTAAATTCTGAACTTGAGGAAAATTTTCATAAATTCACTTCAGATAAGAATTCCTACCATTAAATTTATAAAAGCTGCATTTTTTTTTATTTTTGGTGTTATGTCTACTGGTCCAATTCCCTTTACTGTATGAGGTAAAATTTAGGAAGAAGCTAATGTGTAACAAAGCTGAGCTGTTCAGGTGTCCTTTTACACCTAAAAGAAATTTATATTAACTAATTCACATTTAGTATGATCCTAATTCAGCTGATTCCCTTGGCTCTGAGTCTGGCCTGATCCTTCAGTAGCTAATGGAAGGGGATTTGAAGTTGTTACAGTAATGGAATTGCCACAACAGTTTGGAACCCTGTATTTTTTCCACTTGCCCCAAAACTATCTTTACCATTCAACTATACATGAATTTTAGTCCAATGGCAAGTAAAATGACACTGAGGCAAGCTTCCTGGACAAGATAATACTTTATTAGCAGCGATGCCTAAGTGGGTCACTTTGGCTACCTGGGATCCCACAGTTTGAGAAAGACATTTTTTATTGATCCCCAAAAGGAAGAAGGATGGGGTAGCTGGGAAACTATCCTATTAGCTGCAACTGTGAAAAATGGGTTGGCCTTCAGGTGTGGATGATTGTGCCTTCTTTGACAATTAAGAAATGTTAATTACTTTATGGACCTCAACTGTCTCTAGTAATAAAATCAGAACCATCTCAATTGGGATCACTCGAGTTAGCCATTCCCTTTGGGAGATTAAACCACCCCATTTTTGACAAAGATAGATGAGAATAGGAGAGTAGTCCCTAGGTGAGGGGCTCTGTTTAATCTTGTTTTTGTTTTACAGGTACACAAAACAACAATTCCAGGTTATACTTATTAGCAAGCAGTTATCCTTGGGGCATTTAGTTTTAAATAGAACAATTCACCTTCTTGAGCTTGGTTGATTTAGATAGATACTAACAATTCTAAAAAATCAATATAACATAAAATTGATTACATAAAGTCAATACAATAGGAATCAGAGAAATTTTTTTTTATTTCTAACAGTTTATAATAGCTACTTCTTCATAGCCTAAGGATGTTAAAGCTCAACCTTTGTTCTAATACATAAATTGAAACCAACTTATAGAAATGTTTTAAAATCAATACCTATGTATAAGAAAAATTATTACAATGTAAGCATTTACAAATTCACTATTAAATCACACTGACACACATCTTATAGTATTGAGTTGTTTTTACCCAAAACATGTCTGATTATTTTTAAAGGATATCTATGGAAGTTCAATTTACTCTAAAATTTACTATGTCCACTTGTTGTGTTAAATAAAGTATATCTGAATCATGTTTGCTTGGAAAAAAACTTGAAATACCTATTTCATTTCAGTAGCAACTATGGAATTTGTGACCCTTTGTTTTGTTCAGTTGATAAGATTATAAATGATGGCATTTTCTTACACCTTGCTTAAATTTATATATATTGAAATTTCTAAACACTTTATTTGGGAAAGAGATGATATTTGAATTTAAAGATGACTTAATTTGCTAAGCAGCATCATCCACATACCCTGAAACTCTACATAAAAACCTTTTCAAGTTGACTTTTAGTTGTTTTAAACTGTGTCCAACTTTTCATGACTACTTTTGATATTTTCTTGGCAGATTAGCTAGCATAATTAGTTATTTCCTTCTCCAACTTATTTTGTAGATGAGGAAACTGAGACAAATAGGATGCAGTGATTTGCCCAGGGACATTTAACTAATTAGTATTTGATATTGGATTTGAACTTAGTCTTCTTGACTCTATGCCCAGCACTTTATCTACTATGCCATTGCTTGAGTCCCTTTCTAGACTCCTTTATCTTTTCCCCAGGCGAGCATTGAAGTGGCAGAAGACAAGGAAGACAAATTCTCCCTTTGTACACCAGGGTCTCCAAGGTCTCCATTTATTCACCAAAACATAAGTGCTTAAATATCCTTCCCAGTCTCTAATCCATTCCAATGGCACTTGGTAAAACAAGGCTCTGGTACTCAAGGACACCAGGTGATGAAGGTTCACAGCACGTCCATACACAACAGTCCCTAACATGCCAGCTAGTTGTTCCACTAGCCAACCTGTCTCCACAAACACATATGCCTACTTCAATTATGTATATATTTTTAAACTTCCTGCTTTATGTCACAGCATAATAGAGCTCAAAAGTTTCAATTAAGAGCTGTTTGGAAAAAGGAAAAGCAAAGTAATAAAATTATAACATAAAATTCTCATAAGTGAAGAATCAAGGAAATTGCACAACTGGTAGAGTATCATGAAATTAATATTATGTGGTGATGTCATATCAGTCCAATAAAAATATAATCTAAATATACAAAAATTTCAGATTGGTATTTGAATAGCGGAGCAAATGGTTCTGGAATGCATCATCCTAAATGGACAGGGTAAGTTTAGGATCATTTTAAACTTCATAAACTTTCTGTTCTCTATTCTCTTCATGTCTGTTATCCTAAATGCTCATTGAAGAATTTGGACTAAACTTAATTTTCATGGATGATTTAAATGTAGTTGAAGCAAAATGAGAAATTATGTCCAAGGTGTTCATGGATAGTTCTTTAGTATTTTAAAGTCTACTCAATTCCGCTACATATTTCCATAGATAGAACAGATTGATTACTTTTGTTGGTAATTAATATTAAAATATATATGATGGCTTCTATTTTCCAGATGAATATCTGATTTCCATAGGAATTAAGTCAAGCTTGTTGAAAAATATTTTTGAAAGATACCATGTAAAACACATCAGAGATGTCACTAGCTGGCAGATGTCAAATGACAGATCACAGATGTAACTATCTGTCACTACTCTGAATGATAAAAGTTAAATTGAAGAAAAGCTCCATGACTACTTAAAGGGAAAAAAACAAGGCAAGATATAAAAATTGTATAATTAATTATATTATTATAGATTTTGACTTACAAGGACCTCAAAGATCATCATGTTAAATCCTCTCATTTCACAGATGGGAAATTTGAGACTCAAGTTTTATAAGTAATTTATCCAAGATCACATAGTTAGGATCAAAAGGTGTATGAATTCAGGTTCTCTCACTCGATAACCAGTGCACCTTCTATTATATCATAGTGCTAATCAGGGTTGGAGTCCAAGTCCTTTATTAATAGGTCATCAAGAAAAGAGGGAGTGTAGGTTAATGAATGCAAGATTGGACTTGGTCTAAAGAAAATCCTAGTTCTAGTCTCACTTTAAATGTTTATAACTATGTGACTGTAATCTCTTTGGTCCTTAGTTTCCCCATCTCTAAAATGATAATGAAGTTATGAAGACCATATGCAATGAGATAGAGTGCTGTAAAAAGTGTTTTTTATTATTCAGTACCTTTTTCAATGCAGAAAGGAAATTGTGTAATAATTTGGAAAGATTTTAACAAAAGGCGTTCAAAGTTGTGAACATAAACAAATTTCCTTTCAGAAATTTTAGAAATAAACCTCTTTTTAGAAATTTTAGAAATAATAAGTCCCTTTTTATAGATGTTAGAAATAATAAGAAAGTATTTTAAAATTATCTAGGATGAAGACTTTTCTGTAAGATGAAAGAGAAATGTTTATCAGTGTTTTTTTAACTGTCCATATTGAATCAGTCTTTCCTCCCATCTTTCTAATTTAGCCCAGGAAGAACTCTTTCCATGAGGTAATTAAGACAGAAATCAGACCTGGAAAAGAGAAATCGACTCTTGACTTATCCACCTGAAACAGTGAAAATAATGATGCATCTAGAGAAATACTCACCCCATTTTCAGATTAAGCATTAGGGTATTCATAAGAAGGAGGAGGTCTATTATCACTTTAGGTTGGTCACCTGTGACCAGATGTGGGAAGAGAACTTGATGGAAGTGATTGAAAGGATACTGAGAAGAGGCAACAGTAGATATAGCACTGGTCCTGGAATCAAGAGAAACTAAGTTCAAATCTGGTCTCAGAGACTTAATATTTACCTAGCTGTGTGACCTTAGGTAAATCACTTAACCTCATTGTCTTGAAAAAAAAAGATTTTTGCATCCATATTTACTAATGAAATTGGTCTATGGTTTTTTTCTGTTTTTAGCCTTCCTGGTTTAGGTATCAGTATCATATTTATTTCATAAAAAGAGTTTGATAGAATCCCTACTTTACCTATTATTCCAAATAATTTATTAATATTATAATTTGTTGATCTGTAAATGTTTGATGGAATTCATTTTTAAATTCATAAGTTTATGGTGCTCTTCTCTTGGGAAACTCATTTATATAGCCTGTCTATAGCAAGTCTAGATAGTCTTTGAATGAATTCATTAATTAAATGAAGTAACTTTTAAAAAGAAATATCTGTTTTTCCTATTTAACTGTTTGCCATAAAATTATGGGGGTTAATCATTATTTCTGCTTAAATCAATAAAGTGATAAAAGTTTTTATTGTTCTTAGTTTTTTCTAATAATATAATAATATTTTTAAAATGTCATTTATAATTGTTTAATCATTGACCCTTATAATACATTTTACATCTATTTCCAAAATCATGAAATTTTCTTTAAAAATCAAGTTTTCTAGAAATCAAGGATTTTATGATTTATGTAATTTATAAAAGGCAATGTAGTAGAATGATTATGTTGATGGAGAATTGGTGGGACCACCATAAAGATCAGGGTTCTTTGAAATGAAAAACTCATGATGAGCCCTGGAAGTTTGTGAGTTCAGGATTTTTTATTTCACAAACCTGAGAAGTTTACAGACTAAAACTTTTCCTGGAGAGACAATAAGTTACTTGAGGACAGCCTGAAAAACAAAAGTCTAGGCAAGAAGGCCTGAGGGAAAGAGAGAGAGGAAAAAGCAGTCATAAGAGATGGTTCCACTTAGACTCCAGTGAGTGAGTCCAGCTAGTGTTGCCCATTTCCTATACAGGGAAGAGTCAGGGAAAAACAAGTTAAAGAGGGATGTACCCCTTCTACATGACTGGGGTCAGGTACCCACTTTGGAATATTAAGAGGTAGGAAACTAGAGGAGAAGTAAAGGGATGAGCTCAGGTTGCTCTTATTTGGCAAATTTGCATTTAACAATGAAGTTACATTGAACAACAAAAGGGAAATTGCATCTGATTGGGTTTATGGAAGACCTCATAAAATATAGACAGGCACAACTGATTTTTTCCTAATACTAAAAATCCAGACAGACATTTTTCCTACAATAGTTACACCCATGCTTAAAAGAGTGATACATTGATTATAATATTTCAGAGGATACTGAAAAGGAACATCCAAACTGGTAGGGAAGAACTGCTATTTAACAATGACATAAAAACTCAGGGAAGAGAGCCTATTTAGGGAAAGAAGGGTGTCAACAGAATTAAAAGTTGGAAAATAGTCATGAAGATAAGGCCAGGGAGGACAGTGACTGCAAGTAGTTCATGAGAAATTTCAAGTAACTTTGAAGAAAACAATTGTGGTCACTGCTGAAGGGAGGGGGTTAGAAAGGGAGGGTGGAAGGAAATTTTGTAACTTAAAAACAGACATGTGAATATAGATGAAAACATAAATTAATTTAAAAAAAAAAAAGTTGAAGCCAGAGGCTGCCACTCTTACATCAGCAGAGAGAGAGAAGGCATGGTTTAGAATTATATCTATCTTCTCCTTTAAACATTATTAGTCTTTGGCCTATGGTTTTCAGGTTCAATCTAACCCCTGATTGTTATTTCATTAATTAGTAGTAATAGGATCCCAAGTTATATCCAAGACTTCACTCCCTTTTCTTCCAGAACAAATTTCAGAATGATCATGCACAGCATTTTATCAAAGAAATACATTTATTCAATTCAATGAAAAAAGAGAAATCAGGGAAAGCATACATAAGAAACTATATAATATGGAATATAGATTAAAGGATCGCTCATTAATAACTTGACTTAATGAGAAAGAAAGAAAATTCTAGAGTTCATCCTAGATGAAGTTCCCAAAGTCTCCAGTGAATAGGGTCATGATGGAGACTGCCAGTTCTTTTATTTTATTCTTCTTTCCAGAGACTTATTTTCCCTTCAAAAACCTGAAGTTTAGTTTATATCATTCATTTTCTTTCATGTAGCTGGAACTCAGAAACTCTCAAAGTAACTGCAGAAACCTAAGTGATTCAAGTGAATTGGAGTGAAATGATTGGAAAAGATCTCTTTCCTGCTATGGCCAATTCTGCTCCACTTCTGCCATAGTATGGGGCATTGATTTCCAACAATAAAGAGATAGTCCCATACCAATGTACTATAGGACAAAATTTCTAATTGTTTTACATGGAATAATTTTCTTTTTCTTTTGAGTGGGTAAGAAGAAATGTTGTGATAGTAATATTAATAAAGGAAAAAAGGAGAGAATGTCAATGAATAATATAATATACATAAAAACATGTATATTAAAGAAAAACTAAAAGTAGATAAATAAAATGCCTTCCTTAAAGTTGTTCATTTATATCCATTGGAGAGTTCATTGTTCCACTTTTTCCAGGGGAACTCAGTAGACTGGTGTGTGGTTCACAAATAGATCAAACACCTGAAACCTTTCAGACTAACCAGTATTTATTTTCATATAACAGTGAAATAAATGGGGTGAGATTCAATGTTATTGGTGCAATGTCACTCAGTTTGTCATTCATTAGAAGGAGAATCCTAGAGAGATTTCTCTCAACCACATTAATGGCAAAACTTGAGAACCAAAAAGAGTTTCTGATCAAAGTTAGGTCATAGTTGGGACACTCATATGAGACAGTAAAGGATTAACCAGGTCAGTTGAATTTAGTTTGGAGATGATTCTCCCAAAGGAAAACAAAAGGAAAGTCTCACTGGATTGTATAGCAGGGGGAAAATGCACACAAACAAAATAGAAAAATAGAAGAAGATCCAAGTCATTCATTGCCTAAGTTGTGTGCTGTGGTTGCTTTCCAACCCAGAGTCCAACAGTAAATCTTTCTCTTCACTCCATCAGAAAAGGGAAGAGCTCTAGTTGCCCCAATAAGAATTTCTTTAATCTCACTCAATTCTATCTCAGTCATCTATCAAAAACCTTTCCTCACCAATCAATTAATTATTGTGAAAGAAACAGTCAAAGAAAATTTTGCTCAGACTTTGATTTGAGTTGCAAAATTCATTCATTACCAACCACTAAAAATCAGAGCAACTTTTCTAAATTGCAGTAGACAACACACTGTGCATACTCAAAGGATGGAGATCTCACCCCCCCCCCCACCCTGTTACCCTCTCTGTTCCTCTACACTCTAGTTCCTTACACACACTCTCACTGCTATCTATTATAATCTTGAATTCTCTCCATAGAATGTAAACTTCCTGGGGAATTGGGATTTTCATTTTTGTCTTTGTGTCCCCAGTGCCTAACAGTATTTTGTATATATCAATTACTTAGTGGATATTTTTTGAATAAATTAATTATAAAAATACTAAGAATTTAGAATATGGAAATTATCTCAACATATCTTAAGATAATGGAATTCATCTAAAAATAGTAACAACAAAGTATCTTTTGCTGTAATTACTTGGCTTTAATAGGAAATCTATCACTGGTGAGATAATTGTCATGTGGATATGAGCCTCCCAGGAGAGGTAAATGAACAGACAACCAGGCAGGGAAGTAGGAATATGAAAAAATACTTAACATGATCCCCTAGGATTTTTCCCTTTTAAATCTACCTGATATTCTATGACTCACTGCACTAGAAAGTCAATAAAGATGTTAGAGTCTACTTTCAGTACTGCTGTGGCTGATAGTCTTAGAAAACATTATGATCAAGAAGATTTTCAAAAACTAAAATTAATGAAAGTCTGAGCAGGGAAAAATATGGATTAAAATAAGCATGCAGGAGGATCCCCCCCCCCCAAATTTAAACATTCTTAAGTCAATTTGTGCATTTCACTCCTACAAGCTCATTAAAATCCCAAAGAAAAGGCATCTTGTCTGATACTCATTGCCAGAAACTGATAAATTGGATAATAATTATGAAGGCCACAGTAAAAAGGGATATCAAGATGGGCCAGACTACCTTGAAAATCAAGATTCTTGAAATCAAATAGGCAGAGTATAGAGTGGTCGAGGTAATCAAAGCTAAATAAAAATAGTTGTTTGCAAAGAGCAGAATGAACATTTTGACCTTTTTCCATTAGTACCCCATCTTTAATCCCATAGACAATAATACATAAATGGGCATGACAGTTCTAGGAAGTTTAGTTATTTTCATATTCTTAGAAAGCATGATTTTACTGATTTTTCTGTTTAAATGACAAAAATATGACTTTATTTCTATTCATCTTGCTTTTGTAGTTACTTCTCCAATCCCCTTAGGAGGATTGATGAAAAGAATAAAAAAGAAAATTATAGACTTCATACTTAATATCTATTTCATTTCATAATTTTTATGATTCAGTGACCCAGTATCAACAGGAATTGTAACATAGATTACATCTAGGAAAATTTAATAAATGATTCTCCTAGGTAATTGAATTTTAAACATATAGGCCATAAAATGTCTCCATTTAAAGTATTTTGAATAACAATTTGTTTTTAAATACACAACACTTTTCCTTATCATCTTAAACAATAATAGATATAAATTAACCTTTTGGTTATCCCTCAAGGTTGACATTATGAAGATCAATGACTATAATAAGAACAGAATTATGACTTCCGGGAGACTATTGAAATAGGCGTTATTAGTTATTCTTCTGCTAGCTGGTCTTGTCCTACTTTGCTTCTTGTGTTCCTGTTTATACTGTTTACAGATTTTCATTTTGCTTCTTTATTATCTTCTCCATTACCACATCAGCTGTCACATTTTACTGTCCCTGTATCATCTAGCCCTCACTTAATATTACTTATTTAATCTACTGTAATCTGGGAAACCAAATAGCTGAGTTCATTAAAATTGAATTTAAAGTAAAAGTGAATGGGATAAGGAAATTAAATAAATTATTTTTTGTGAAAAAAACATTTTGAATTTTTTTGACTGCTCTTAGGCTTATATTTTTTGTTTTGAATATCTAAAATTTCCATATATATTTAATATTTGTTGGAATGAATGTACTTCTGTATTTCCCCAAAGAGATATTACCAACAACTGCAATTAGTAAGACAATAGCAATATGACTTCATTTCTTTTTTTTAATATTCTCCAGGATGTTCAGCACATGGGAGAAAAGGAATGGACTGAATAGAGACTCTAAAGAAGTGGGAACTAGTAAAGAGACACATGGGGGAGAATAAAAAAAATGGTTACTGTATTTGGGATATTCCAAATCACATTGTTTTTTTAAATTTTTTTGAACTTATGAAATAAAATAGGTATTTCCAAATCATAATAAAAATTTTAAAAGATGAATTGTGCATTAAATTACAAATCTAGGATGTACAACTTGCTATTCCTTTTAAATATATATTGAAGTTATCATGTAAAATTTTTTTCTTATCTCTCCCGTCCACACTACAGATTTCTATCATTAGACAAAAATTATGTATGAATATATGCTTTGTTTATATGTGTGTAAATATATATATATATATATATTCCTATTTATTAGTTCTTTTTCTGAATGTTGGTAGTCTTCATATGAGATGGGCTGTGCATTTAATTCATCTGCCTGTGAGGCTCTCACACATCCATTCATCTACCGAAATGACAAAAACAAAGTTTTGTTTCCATTCTTATGTCTAAGAGTAATAAGTACAGTTTTGTGAAGGGGTTCTACAACAATGTAAGTCAAATTTTCAAAGCTTGCTGATTACATAAGATATTTCCTTGAATGACTCCCCATAACACAGAGGTGGTGGAGGAAAATGACTTATGAAAGTCACAACCTTTTACCTATTGTTTCATGTTTCTCAATGTCATGAGTCATTCCCTAAGAAAATTAATTTGTGGGAAAAGCTAGAAGAATTTCTAGTAAGATCAGGGGTGAACAAAGGATGCTTTTTATCACCAACATTATCCAGTACTGTACTAGATATGTTAGCTTTAGCAATAAAAAAGGAGAAAAAATAAATTGAAGGAATTAGAAAGGGAATAAGGAAATAAAACTATCACTCTTTGCATATGTGATAGTATACTTAGAGAATCCCAGAGAAATAACTAAGAAACTACTTGAAATCAACAAGTATAGCAAATTATAGGATAAGAAATAAAATCACTTAAATAATCAATATTTCTAGATGTTATCGACAAAGCCCAGCATAAAAAAATAGAAAGAGAAATTCCATTTAAAATAACTATAGACAATATAAAATATTTGAGAATATAATTATTAAGACAAACCCAGGAACTATATGAACACAATTACACATCACTTTTCACTCAAGGTCATATATAAATAATTGGAAAAATAGTAATTGCTCATAGGTATAATAATTATATAATTATATTATATATATAATATATAACTATAATAAAAATCACAATTCTATCTAAATTAACTTACTTATTCAGTGCCATACCATTCAAACTACCAAAAAATTGATTTAGAACTAGAAAAAAATAACAAAATTAATCAAAAAACAAAATGTCAAGAATATCAAGGAAATTAATGATAAAATGGAAAGGAAGGTGCCCTGATCATGCCACATTTAAAATTATATTACTACTAATAGTCCTTCAGTATCAAAGAGCACACCAAATCAACCAAAGGATTAGTGACATGAATTGCATAACTATTTTTATTACATTGAGAGTATTCTGTGCTAGGCATGTTTCTAAATTGCCTTTATCAGAATGATTCCATCTCATGACCTGATTGATAGGAAAGAAGACTATTGGAGAAGGACAAGCTGCTGCAGGAGTCTCTTGGCCTTAAATTGGTTTTATTTCATCCCATACCAGCAAGGTAACCTGGCACATCAGCAATGCAGGACAAGCACCGGCATGTGACATCTGGCAATAGAATATGACAATCCAATAAATCCTCACCTGTTTTTCAATGGAATAGTACAACTTTTTCTCTCAGACCTTCTACCTATTCATCAGTCTGCCTGTATTAGCAAGGTACCACTGCACACTACAAATTGCAGACAAGCACAAGCATGTGATAACCAACAACAAAATAAAGCAGTAGTTATGAACTTTATTTGGTACTGGATTAGAAATAGAGTGGTGGGTCAATGGAATAGATTAGGTACACAATACACAAAAGTAAATGAAGTAACCTACTCTTTGATAAAACCAATGCCTCCAGATTCTGGCATTAGAATTCACTATTTGTCAAAAACTGTTAGAAAAATTGAAAAACAGTATGGTAGTAACTAAGCATAGACCAACATTTTCCATACTATACCAAGAGAAAGCTGAAATGTGTTTTAGACATAAAGATTTATAGTTATAAAAGGTGATATAATAAGTCAATTAGGAAAGCAAGTAACAGCTTGTCAGATCTATGGAGAAGGGAAGAATTTATAATCAAATAAAAGATAGGGAAACTTATGAAGTACAAAATAGACAATTTATATTACATTAAAAGTTTTGGCAACACAACCAATATTAGAAGAAAAGCAAAATCTAGAAAAATATGTTTTATGTTTTGAATGCAACTTAAAACAACTCAGAGATTTCTCATCAGATCAGCTAATATGACAAAAAATGAAAATGATTGATGTTGGAGAGGATGTAGGAAAACTGGGACACTAATGCATTGTTGATAGAGTTGTGAACTTGTCCAAACATTCTGGAGAACAATTTAGAATTATGCTAAAAGGGATAAAAACAGTAAACCCTTTGACACAATAATAACACCACTAAATCATAAAAAAAGGAAGAAGACCCAAATGTACAAAAATATTCAAAGCAGTTTTTTTATGGTGGGAAAGAATTAAAAATTATGGGGATATCCACCAATTGGGGAAGGGGTATGTCCATCAATTAAGGTGATATCCAAATTGTATTATATGAATGTGATGAGATACTTTTTTATTTTTTTCATCTATATATACATATATATATATATATATATACTTTTAAGTTACAAAATCACCTTCCACCCTCCCTTCCCACCCCTCCCCTCAGCAGTGTTAGCATTGTACATACATATTTTTGATAAAAACAAATGTTTACAGATTAGTTATTCTCAGTATGAGGAGTTAGGATTAAGGGAAAGAGATACATGAGATAATTTTTATAAAGTGTTCATCAGATTTTGAAGGGTTGTTTTCATTTTCTTTTGTTTTTCTTCTGCATGGGGATAACATTGTCCATAGCCTGTCTAATATGGTTATGCTAGCTCTCTGAACTGCTGAGGGGAGCTGCTTCCATAAAGGTTGATGCTTGCACAATGTTGTTGTTAATGTGTACATTGTTCTCTTGATTCTGCTCCCTTCACTCAGCATCAGATTCTGTAACTCATTCCATGCTTCTCTAGAGTCCAACCATTTATGGTTTCTTATGAAACAATAATATTACATAGTATTCATGTACCAAAAATTGTTTAGCTATTCCCCAATTGATGGGTATTCCTTAATTTCCAGTTCTTTTCCACTACAAAAAAGAACTCCTATGAATATTCCCATTTTTTAATGATTTCTTCTGCATATAGACCTAGAATTGGAATTGCTGGGGTCAAAGGGAATGAACATTTTTATTGTTCTTTGGAATGAGGTACTATTGTTCTATAAAAAAATCATGAGGAAGCTGACTTCATAAAAGGCTGGAAATTGTTGCATGAACTCTTGCTGAGAGAAATGAGTAGAACCAGGAGAACATTATACATGGTAACAGCAATAGTGTGTGATGATCAACTATGATAGACTTGAATCTTCTCAGTAATACTGTAATTAAAGACAGTTCTAAAAGAATTGTGATAGAAAATGCCATCTACATCCAAAGAAAGGTCTACAGAATCGAAATGTAGAGAAAAATCATAAACTTTTCACTTTTATTTGTTGACTTGTTTTATCTTTCTCTGGACATTCCTTTTTTTCTGATTTTTCTTTCACAACAGGATTAATATGGAAATATATTTAATATGATTGTACATGTATAACATATCTGACTCTTGCTTTATTGGGGAGGAAGGAGGAATTAGATGGAGAAAAATTTGAAACTCAAAATTTTACATAAATTAATGCTAAAAACTATGTGTAACTGAAAAAATAAAATATTAGATAATAAAATATGATCTCTTGAGAACTTTACTATGCTAAAGGTCCAAGTGATTTGTTGAAATTTAATCCAAGAGGAGTTTCTTTAGGAACAGAAACTGAGTGACAAGATTAATCTGAGTTTAATACATTAGTGGACTATTTCCTGAGTTTCTTTTGTTTATTTTGACAGAAACTTGAAAGTTATTACCAAAAAGACACAATAATCTTGGGATCAAAGTAGTTTCCTGGTAACAATAAAATAAATTTAGATTGTGTTATTTTCATGTTTTGTAATACCAACAATAACAACAAACTAAATGTTTTCGAAAACTTGGAATCATATTCAAAGAAATTCATTCAGAAGACATGAATAAATGCATTTGGTATTTAATAGGATTCTGGAGTTTACACAGAGGTCTTCAATTGGAAATATTTGATGAAAGAAGAAGCATCTCAAAATTTGTTTTGTTCATTGTTTTTCCAGTTTACAAAGATTTACAATTCCTTTTTTTTTGGCAAACCAATGAGGTTAAGTGACTTGACCAAGGTCACACACCTAGGTAATTATTACATGTCTGAAGTCATATTTGAACCCAGGTCCTCCTGATTCCAGGACTGGTACTCTATCTGCTGTACCACCTAGCTGCCCTGATTCACAATACTTAATTTTGAAATTCTTCCTATTTTATCTAAATTAAAGTGGTTGGAAGAGAGATGAGTATATATCCACCATACATAATATCATAGATTTATGTACACATATGCATATAAATATAGTTATATGCATGTAGTTACATTCATAAAATTACATGCATGTTTCTAGTTTATATATGTATTACATATATAGCATAGGTTAGTTTGTGCATGTATACATGAATGTATTTATTAGAAGTTTTCAATTGAAGTTTTTTGTGTAGATACACAGTGCATACACCTAATGGACCTGGTCAACTGAAAATTTACAAACTCAAGAGATCTTCCAGTCTTAGACTCCTCGCTCTAGGTAATAAAGACATGCACACCATACATGGCTAGAACTGATTTTAAGTGATATGGTATAAAGGAATCTTTTAAAGAGGTTTCTATAAAGTGTTTGTGAGGAAATGGCAAATACTTTGCATTTTGGAAAGACTTTCCCATAATTATAGATGAGGAGACAAAGGAGAAAGACATTCATTTATTTTCTAAAAGACACTGAATTTAACTTATCTAGAAGAGAAAAATGAAAATTCTTAAGAAAATAATCAGTTTCAGGTGGCCAGGTGGCACAGTGGATAAAGCATCGGCCCTGGAGTCAGGAGTACCTGGGTTCAAATCCGGCCTCAGACATTTAATAATTACCTAGCTGTGTGGCCTTGGGCAAGCCACTTAACCCCATTTGCCTTGCAAAAACTGAAAAAAAAAAATCAGTTTCTACTTTTATTTATTTATTTTTAGGGTTTTTTTTTTTTTTTTTTTTTTTGCAAGGCAATGGTGTTAAGTGGCTTACCCAAGGCCACACAGCTAGGTAATTATTAAGTGTCTGAAGCCAGATTTGAACTCAGGTAGTCCTGACTCCAGGGCCGGTGCTCTATCCACTGTGGCACCTGGCCATCCCTAGTAACTACTTTTAATTCAGTAGTGTTATTCTGTGTTTTTAGACAAGTCTTAGGATTTAAACAATGTCTGTTTCTTTGGTTTATTGATATGGAAAATTCATGAGGAAAATAAGAATCTGACTCTACTAATGCAGATCAGCAATTATTTAGCTTACTAAGTTTCCTGAGTTATTGAGAGTGACTTTCCCTGAGTCAAAGGCTAGACTTGAACCCATCCTGAGTCACTATTTATCATACCATGTTATTTCTCATTTCTAAATTAAATTCTAAAACTAAAAGCAATCTTATTCCTCCTTTAAGTCCCCTTAAAAAAACATTCAAGGATATATATTATTATCAAGTAGGATTTATCCCAAGAACACAAGGTTGGTTCAATATTAAGAAAACTGTCAGTATAAATAATTATATCATTAACAAAACTATCAGAAATCATGATTATATCAATAGATGCTGAAAAAGCTTTTGAAAAGATATAGCACCCATTCCTACTAAAAACACTGGAGAGCATAGGAATAAATGGATTGTTCCTTAGAATAATGAGCAGGTACCTATCTGAAACCATCAACAAATAATATATGCAACAGGGATAGGCTAGAGGCATTCCCAAAAAAAGATAAGGGATGAAACAAGGAAGCCCTTATCATCACTACAAGTCAATATTGTATTAGAAATGTTAGCTTCAGCAATCAGAGAAGAAAAAAGAAATTGAGGAATTAGAATTTGGAAAGAAGAGACAAAACTCTCACTTTTTGCAGATGACATGATGGTATACTTAGAGAATCCCAAAAAATCATCTGAAAAACTACTAGAAATAATTAGCAACTTTAGCAAGGTCGCAAGATATAAAAGTAAACCCTCATAAATCTTCAACATTTCTATATATGACTAGCAAGATGCAGCAGAAAGATCTAGAAAGAGAAATCCCATTCAGAGTAACTTCAGATAATATAAAATACCTGGAAGTCTACCTGCCAAGGAAGAAACAAAAACTTTTACAATTACAAACCACTTCTCACACAAATAAAATCAGATTTAAATAACTGGGCAAATATCAACTGCTCATGGATAGACTGAGCTAATATAATAAAAATGAAAATTCTACCAAAATTAAACTACCTGTTTAGTGCCCTACCAATCAAAATTCCAATAAATTTCTTTAAGGAGTTAGAAAAAAAATGTAAGGAAATTCATATGGAGATATAAAAAGTCAAGTATTTCCAGGGATTTAATGGGAAAAAAAAGTGCAAAAGAAGGTGCTTTAACCCTACTACATCTAAAATTATATTATAAAGCATCAGTCAAAAAAACTGTCTGGTATTGGCTAAGAAATAGAGTTGTGGATCAGTGGAATGGACTAGGTGCAATAGCAGGAAATGACTATAGCAATCTGCTATTTGATAAACCAAAGAGTCCTGCTATTGGGATAAAAACTCTTTGATAAAAACTGTTGGGAAAATTGGAAGTTAGTATGGCAGAAACTTGGATTAGACCAACACCTCATACCCTATACCAACAGAAGAGCAAAATGAATACAGGATTTAGACACAAAAAACAATATTATAAGCAAATTAGGAGATCAAGGTATAGTTTGTCTGTCAGATCTATAGAAAGGGAAGCAATTTATGATCAAAGAAGAAATTGAGAACGTCATTAAAAATAAACTAGACAAGTTTGACTATATTAAATTAAAAAGCTTTTGCACAGACAAAACCACTGTAACCAAGATCAAAGGAAATGTAGTAAATTGGGAAACAATTTTTACAACTAGTATTTCTGACAAAGGACTCATTTCTAAAATATACAGAGAACTGAGTCAAATTTTTAAATTCCCCAATTGATAAATGGTCAAAGGACGTGCAAAGGCAATTTACAGATAAGGAAATCAAAGCAATTCATAGTCATATGAAAAATTGCTCTAAATAACTAATTATTATATAAATGCAAATTAAAGCATCTCTAAGGTACCATCTCATACCTCTCAGACTGGTCAATATATCCTGAAAGGACAATGATCAATGTTGGAAGGAATGTGGGAAATCTGGGACACTAATACATTGTTGGTGGAGCTGTGAACTCATCCAGCCTTCTGGAGAGCAATTTGGAATTACACCCAAAGGGCAACAAAAATATGCATACCCTTTGATCCAGTAATGCCACTACTGGGTCTATACCCCAAAGAGATTATGAAAAAAGTTAAAAATATCACTTGTACAAAAAATATTCATAGCAGTCCTGTTTGCAGTAGCAAAGAATTGGAAATTAAGTGAATGTCCTTCAGTTGGGGATGCCTTAACAAACTGTGGTATATGTATATGATGGAACACTACTGTTCTATTAGAAACCAGGAGGGGTGGTTCTTTTAGAAACCCAGGAAGGCAAGCTTGGAAGGATTTGCATGAACTGATGCTGAGCAAGATGAGCAGAACCAGAAGAACATTGTATACCCTAACAGCCACATTGAGGTGATAGTCAACCTTAATGGACTTGCTCATTCCATCATTTGCAAGAATTGGGAACAATTTTGGGGGTATCTTTGATGGAGAATACCTTTTGTATCCAGAGAAAGAATTGTGGAGTTTGAACAAAGGCCAAAGACTATTACCTTTAATTTAAAAAAAAATGTTCTCTTATTATGTAATTTTGCTATCTCTTATACTTTAATTTTCTTCCTTAAGGATATGATTTCTCTCTCATCACAATCAACTTTGATCACTGTATACTAGGGAAGTAATATAAAGACTAACAGACTACCTTCTGTGTGGGGTGGGGGCAGGGAAGTAAGATTAGGGGGGAAAATTGTAAAACTCAAAATAAATAAAATCTTTAAAAAACAAACAAAAAGAAACCCCCAAATTAAATAGCATTCAGGATGATAGAGGGAGTGACTTATTAGAGTTTTGTATATAAGAAATCATTTCCTATTATGTGATATAACCTCATAATACTGATGGATCTCTGTCAGAAGATTTATATTCAATCAAGTCCTATTGCTTAATATTTAAAATTTCTATGTTCCAAATTTGTCAAGTTTGGATTGTACAATCTGAATCTGACAGCTATTTCTCTGCAAACAGCAGTATGGCATAGTGAAAAGCTTGGCCTCTCCCCCAGAGGTCATTTATGAATGATATTATACAGAAAATACACACTTCATATTCATTAGGTTTGACACAATAATTTACCTATGGCTTTGAATCATATTTTGAAATAACTCATAGTTTTAAAGCAGCATAAAACCCACAAAGATAATAAAGTAAATACTGCAGGACAGAGAGAGAGAGTTACCTCACTCCAAACTTATGATGTAGAAAGCCTCCTTTCCCTATCAGTTACCAAAAGTCAGTATTTTGATTTCAACAAGAGGAAATTCAGTAGATAATAGGTTGGTTGGACTACCTCTGAGGGTGTTATTACAACATCTATTTACTAACCACTTTTCCTTTATTTGTCCCAAACTCTGAGGCAAAAAGGAAGATAATATCAAGAAAAGCTGTTAGCAGTATTTGTATTGTTTTTAATTACTATTATTTTTCTTTTTGGTGACAAAACGTTTAACAAAAACTATCAGAACTGTTCCTAGTCAAAGTTATTTGAATATTTGAATAGTTAATTTTATTTACATTTTTTTATTTCTGGGCCAAAGGACAACTTTAAGCAGGCAAGTAATCCAATGAATAGAGTGATGAGTCAGGAAGATCTGAGTTCAAATTTGGCTTCAGGCACTTTGTTTAAATTATGCTATACACTTGCATTTACTGATATCCATCTCAATCTACCTTTCCCTCTGCAAAGTTTCTTAACTGCAAATGTGGAATTCTATGTAATGAAAATCTTCTAGAAAGTGGAAAAGGTACACCTTTTCTAGCTTGTTCTCCAATGCTAAGTGATCAAATAAATTCTTTTAAAACTTTTTTTTCAGGTTTGGGAATAGGTTCTTATAAACAAATAATCTGGTATCAAACTATTGTCTCAAATCGGAATCTATTGCTAAGGGAAACAGGTTTAGATTTCCTAGTCAGCCTCCAATATCTACTTTTACTGTAATGGTTTCCATTCTTAAAAAAAATGACTACTAGTACAATAATTTTTGTCTCCTCTCTAAAATATATCTTAGTTTAAAGAAAATGTTAAATGCTGGCTATTATTATTATTATTACCATTATTATATCATTTCAAAATACAGAGCTCAATGACCACCCAATATTAAGTGTCTCCCATTCAGAATTTATATCTGAAATAATAATGCCATTTCTTGCTGAGTAATTACTTGCCAGTAGCTATGAAAAACTACCTAGAGAAATTTGATAGATAATAATGCTGCATAGAAAAAAAGATTTTTATCTCAACTTCAGCATGCAGCCCTTGCTTTCTCTCATGCTGCTTGACAGGATTGCTGAACTTTGAGTTTTATTGTAAAATTTGTAGTAAGCAAGCACCGGGTTAGTCTTTTGGGTGATACATTACACATAATATATTTGATGAATATGTCCCTGACACATTTTTGTATATGACTGATAATACTATCTAGGTATTATAAATGTTCCTACCTTGAATGGCCATCTATATATCTAGCAATGCCTTACTTTCTTAACTTCAGATCCAAGAAATCTAGATTATAGACTTAGGTTAACCTCTAACTCAGGTTAAAGGTTAGTTTTCTTATAATATTTAGGGAGGCAAGTACATTCCAGCTCCCTCCCACCCTCAGCCTTGTTGTATTCCACCACAAAGAGATAGATAACTTTTTTCAATCTTGGTACTAAAAGAATAATGATATTATTTTAAAGGTTGATAGTATTCAAGTTTTATATGAACCCTAGTGCTTGAGGAGAGTGCAAAACATTATGTAATCTGGGCTTTCATTTTAGCATGCTCAGTTCTAAGATGGACACCCCCCCCAAAATGTTCCAGTTATAGTATAGGAAAATGCAAGCAATCTTTGTATGCTATTAGAAACTGAGCAATGCTAAGAGAATGTAAGGAAATATTCTGCATTTTATAAACTATGTCAAAATGCTGGATAAATGACAAGAATTATATAAAGGCTATCATCATGATCACTATGTGTGTTATGACAAATTTATGGGAAGACATGAAAAGGATCACAGAAATATATAGATATGGATGGAGTATAAGCTACATCGCTTGAAGGAATATCGATGATAAGAATAGGCATCCGCTTTAATATTGCAGCAATTTCATTTAAACCATCCTTAGTAAGAAGCAGGATTCTACAAATAATAAAGCTTTAATAATTCAACATTAATTAACTCAATTGTTTATTTCCAAGTAAAAAAGAGGAGATCAGTAGTGAAGGGAAAAGAAGAGCACAGATTTGGTCATGTTTTCTGAAAAATAAATTGTTTCAACTGGTTCCACTACAAAAGTAGACTATAAATTACAGAGAAGGTGCTAGTTTGTATTTGCGAATGAAACTTCTTCACTGGGCAGTTCTCTATACAATTAAGATCACAGGTACAGGTCCCCTACTCGCAAAATCAGAGATATGCTACATTGATGAATGTTTTGATTTTGGATGCAATAAAATTACAGATAAGAATACATATTTAATCAGTATAGATGATGCTTCTAATACTGCAAATCATAGATTTGTTGTGAGGATCGAATGAGATAATAAGGCAAGTGCTTTGCAAATTTTAGAATGCTATATAAATATTAGTAATTATTATTATTATTATTATTATTAAGTGGTTTTATATATATTTCTGATTCTATGCTATATTTTATTCATTTAAGCTCATAAAACATGTGTGCATGTGTGTGTGTGTGTGTGTGTGTACACTTGGGGGGTCTTCAAGTATTTTAACATTTTTTGAATAACAATATCATATTTGAACTATCTAACTGGTGCATTTTGTTCTCACAATACACTCTATGCCCTTTTATTCTATCACATATGTTATGTGTCTCCTCCTTAAATGAAGGTTTTGGTGTTCATGTCTTCACTTTGTAATGAAAGGGGAAGATAATAGAGATGATATGTCAGTATCAAGACTGCTTAGGTCCTGCAGGTTGATGGATTTTTCCCAATGATAAGCTTCTTGGGACATAGTGAAGTCAGAGAATTTCCAAAGCAGTCCAGCCAGCTAAAAAATGAGGCAATATCTTCATTGAGTTTCTTCTTTAAATGGAAGTTTTGGAGCCCCTCTACCTCCTAGTGGTTCTTTATAATCAAGTGACAAAGTAACATCAGCAGTTTCAGTTTTTAGTTACCTGAGTCAATAAAATCTTAAGAAATATTCAAATAACTTTTAAAGAAAATCTAGTCTGACACTAATGAAGGTAAGAATTTTTAATATTGTTTCTGTCTGACAGATTTAGAAACTGATTAATAAATGGTTAATGAACAATAAATTGTTATAGTGGCAATTAAAAAGGTTTAAGAGTTGGAGTTTCTGGGTAATTTAATCATTTTATTACTATGTCAGCATATTTATTAATAAGAAGATGATCATTTGGATCATTTGAACATCTCTCTTAGCCCAAAGACAATCTTGCCACTCATCTCAGAACTTATTTGTAAGTTCTCCTGAAAGAGAGGAGGCAATCAACTCTGAAAGATTATGAAAGAATATTACAAAGAAAGACTGAGAAGAATATCCTATCACCCTTGGACAAAGAAATTATCTCTATAAACAGACTACCCCCAGTCTTGGACAATCTATTCAAAGAAATTATGCCCCACCCAAGCCTGAGCATAACATAATGAATACTACACCAGAGAAAAGTCTAAAAGAAGAAAATTAGTCCAATCTCATTATCAGCAATGTCCTTCAAAAGACTTAACTTTGAAAAGAAGGACTTTGGAAAAGGGGGAAAACTCTGAATCTCCTCACATCATTGGTTATTAATAATCATTTCTCTTTATTATGTTGAAGAAACTTGTATCTTGACTGAAATTTTCATTAAATTCAAATAATATGAAAATGATCATTTGTAATCATTTCATTTAACTGTGCTTATTCACTTTATTTTTCTTACTGACAATCTTCTAAAACTAAGCTAAAAGGTAATAATAGAATCTATGACCCTGTTTTTCTCCTTTATTTAATAGGAAAGCCTCTGATATTCCTCCACAATGGACATAATTTCAAAGAAAAAATTCAGTTTATCTTCAGGAAAAAATACTCATAGACTTTTTTGGCACTTTGTAAACTCAGGTTAACTCAGGTTAAAGGTTACTTTTCTTATAATATCTAGGAAGAAAAGTGTATTCCAGCCCCTTCCCACACTCAGAGACTGGGCTGGATTTAGCAAATATAAAAAGAGCAGAAAAAAAGAGCAACTAAAAAGATGATGGAAAGAGAGAGAAAGAAGGATTTAGTCTCAGTAGCAAGCAGTCAGTCAAAGGAAGCATTTCCCACTTATGCAGAGTAGGCAAAAGTCTCCATGTCAGTCAAACTGGGCATCCTTAAAAGGCCAACTCATTTCATACAAATTACTGATAATCCTTCAATTTCTGGTAAAAGTTCCATTTTTATTTTATTTTCTTTGTTGGAGTGACTGTGAGAGAGACCAGGAAGTTTTCCTGTAACTTCATTCCCTTCCACCACCTTTGCTGGTGTCTGGCTATTTTTCTTTTCTTGTGAAAAAAATCATTTATTTAGGTTAAGTTGCCATACCACCACCACTGCCATCATGCCAACCAGTTTGTTTGTGGTGCTAGGTAAGGATCAGAATGAGAGACAAACTGATTTGGGAGCAGATTAAATACAGCTTTGTGCAACATTACTAGCAGTTATTTGATAATGATAGAACTCAATTAGATATTGATGCATCCTGCCTTACATGGAAAGGGCAGCAATTCCAAGGCAAAGCAGCCTTGGCTAGCCTTTTGTTTCAGCCCATCATCATGGCTCAGGACCATCAGCCCATCCCTGACAGCTGCTTACTCAGTATGGTGCTGGGACAGCTAAAGACTGATGAAGACTCCTTCATGGGATTCCACTAGCTATTTCTATTAAAGAACATTAGTGATACTTGCACATGCACCAATAATACCCTCAGGCTCACACTGCACAACTTTGGTGAGCCACCTCTTCTCCCTGTACCTACACCATTTCCTTCTTTCTCCTTTTTCCATTATTATTCACACTTCCTTTCTCCAGGCTCCTCCTAATTCTGGAAATATAGTACGCAAGCCATGGTGGTGGCAATGATACCACTATTTGAGTGTGTTGAGTATGATCTTTGGTAGTGAGACTAGTTGCATCTGTCAGGAGTTTGTATTGGCTTAGAAGGACTAAGTAGTGTAAGTAGTGCAAAAAGGTTGTCTTTTTTTTTTCTTTTACTATACTAACAAGTTGTTCTAGTAACCCAAAGAAATGAAGGAGAAAGCAGCAGCTATAAGTGAAAACCTAGATCTTGATTTTTTCAGATGTTCCAATGACTCATTTTACAATAAAACCACAAAAATTTTCTTTACCAAAAAAACCCCACCATTTATTAAGCATGAACTATGTGCAAAATTCTGTGTTAAATGCTGGTAATAGAAAAAGGTAAGCAATTTTGGTGTTCTAGGAATTTTTGCATAATGTTTTAAAATTTTTTAATTTAAATTTTTCTATTAATTTTCTGCCTTTTCCTTTCCAGGAATAATGACCAGAATTCTATGTATTTCAGAGAATCACATATGTGAATTTATCTCCTATTACTGTTTTATATATACTGCGATCTACTGGAAAGAATCCAAACTAATGGTGAGAATTTGAATTTTGTCAACAGGCAATGGAAACCCTGGAGGTAGATAATGATAGTTTCATTTTCAATGTAGTTTAGAATCACAGGAATAGTCTGACAGAAATTGTTCTCCCAGTGCTTGGTGAGGGAGTAGAATATAGTCTCCTGTTTTAAAAAAATTTTTGCTCATATCTTCAGTACCTATAACAATGCCTTGCACAGAATATAAAATTAATAAAATTTGTTATATGTTTGAATAAATGACTTTTGGGGTTGATTCCATAGATTAGTGTAATAAAAGAAGAACTGGATTTGATTCAAGGGACTTCTGTATAAAATCTCACTGATTGTCCCACTTAGTAACTTAATGACCTTGGAGAAGCTATTTACTGTATCTAGATTTTAATTTCCTCATCTATAAAATGAGGTTGAAGCAGATGACAACAAAGGTCATCTTGCTGTGAGAATGCACTTCACCAGTAATAATACTAATTTCTTTCTACTTCTCTATCCACTGTGATTTTTATTCATTTTAGCTCAATGAACATGTGCTATCCATATCTTTTCATTAAATCATCCAATACACTAGATAGATATTGTTTTAAGGAATACTTCATTTATTCCGATGCTCTTTAGTCCTTTTAAAGGAATGGTTCATGTATTTTGTCAAAAACTTTTTCGGCATCTATTGAAATAATCAGATGATTTCTGTTAGTTTTATTATTACTATTAATATGCCAATTATGTTGATAGTTTTCCTAATATTGAGCCAACCCTGTATTCCTAGGATAAATCCTAGCTGTCCTAGTCTATTATTCTACTGAGAGCTTGCTGTAATTGCTTTGCTAATACTGGAGTTATTTTCTAGGTCAGTTGTCTTATCAGTGAGGGAGTTTATATTTTCCTCTATTTTTTTCACTTTTTAAAATTTTATTTAACTAATTCTTGGTGTCTCATGGAGTCATTAGCTTTCACTAGCCCCAGGCTATTCTTCAAGGAGTTATTCTTCTTCTGTTAGCATTTGTATCTCTTTTCCTATTTGGTCAATTCTATTTTAAAGGATTTGCTGTCTTTTTCCATATCTTCAATTGTATTTTTGAAGGAATTATTTTGCATTTGCCCAATTGTAATTTTGAAGGATTTGTTTTCTTTTGTCACTTTTTTTGTTGCAGAATGTTAATTTTCTTGTGAATTTTTTCCCTAATTTTTCCATTTGATTTTAAAATCCTTTTTGAGCTCTCCGAAGATTTCTTCCTGGGTCAGAGACCATTTCACATTCTCCTCTGAAGTTTTAAATGCAGTATCTCTTCTGCCTTCCTTTTCTGAAGTGTTTTGCCCTCATCTCCAAGATAACTTTATTTTTTAGCACTTTTTTCTTTATTAAAGATTTTATTTAAGTTGAGTTTCACAATTTTTCCCCTAATTTTACTTCGCTCCCCCCACCCACCCCCCCACAGAAGGCAAGCAAATGAGCTTAAGTGGCTTGACCAAGGCTACACAGCTAGGTAATTATTAAGTGTCTGAGGCCAGATTTGAACTCAGGTACTCCTGACTCCAGCCAGTGCTCTATACACTGCGCCACCTAGCCACCCCCAATTTGACAGTCTTTACATTGTTTCCATGTTATGCATTGATCCAAATTGAGTGTACTGAGAAAGAAATCATATCCTTTAGAAAGAAACATAAAGTATAAGAGATAGCATGATCAGACAATAAGATATCAGTGTTTTTTTTCTAAATTTCAGCTTCTTCTCTAAGAATTTGGATTCTATTCCATTGGGTGCATAAATATTCAGTATTGAAATCACTTTATTGTCTATGCTACTTTTTAGGAGGATATAGTTTCCTTCCTTATCTCTTTTAACACTATCTATTTTTGCAGCTGCTTTGTCTGAGATAAGGATGCTACCCCTGCCTTTTTCACTTAAACTGAAGCAAAATATATTTTGCTCCAACCGTTTACCTTTACTCTATATGTATCTCTCTGCTTCAAATGAGTATCCTGTAAGCAGCATATTGTAGGATTCTGGTTTTTAATTCACTCTGATATTTGCTTATGTTTTAAGGGACAGTTCATCCCATTCACATTCAAAGTTATAATTACTAACTCTTTATTGCCCTCCATGCTATCTTCCGTTTGTATTTTCCCCCCCTTTTCAGTCCTTTTATCTGTATTCCCCAGTATTTTGTTTCTGAATACCATCCTCTTCAGTGTGTTTGCCTTCCTATATCCACCCCCTCCCCTTTCTTCCCCCTTTCCCTTTTTCTTTTTCCCTTCCCTTCCTTCTGTTATTTCCCCTTATTTCTCCCCCTCCCTTTCTCTGTTCCCCCCTCCTCTTTCCCCCTTTTAATACTTGAAAAGTTAGATGTTTTTTAAGTTGACTGAGTATGTATGTAAGTTAACAATAAGCCAAGTCTAATGAGAAGAAGATTCAGGTGTTTCTCATCTCCTTCCTTCTTCCCCTCTATTACTATAGGTATTTTGTATCTCTTAATGTTATGAAATTTATCCCATTCAATCCCCTCCCTCCTCTTGTCTCCTTCCTGTCTCCCTTTTTAAGGAAGAGGTGTTTTTAAATCATTCTATCTGAGTCATAGCAAATTCTAAGTATCCATCACTTCCACCTAAGTACATTCTATCTAATAGAATTACAATTCTTGAGAGTTATTAGAATCTTTCTCCCAAGTAGGGATAAAGCCAGTTTCATTCCATTGGACAGCAGTCTCATGGATAGGTCATGAGTGTCCATCACTTCTGGTTATGTATATTCTCACTGTTAGTTACAATTCTCAAGAGTTATGAGAATCTTTTTTCCCATGCTGGGATATAGCCAGTTTCAACTTAATGGATAGCAAGTTTTTTTCTTTACCCCTCTTTGTTTTTTTTTTAACCTTTTCCTGTGTCTCTTGAACCTCCATTGGCTGTCCAAATTTTCTATTTAGCTCTGGTCTTTTAATCAGGAATTTTTGGAATTCTTCCAATTTGTTAAATATCCATCTTTTCCCCTGAAAAAGAAGGCTCAGTAAGGGGTGCTGGTTGCTTTCTCTGGAGTGTCTGTGACCTTGATTGACACCTTTTCCCTTAGCCTGGAGAGAGTGATTGAAGCTGTTAAATGCTTTTGTCTTCAATCCCTGGGCTGAGGTCATCCCTCTCCCTATTGTCAGTTGAGCTGGTTCTTCTGCTCACACACCTGTGTCTGGGGCAGAAGTAGTCTGTGATTGTGTTTGTTCTGGGAAGAGGCCTCAGCCACAATGGAGGCTTGGACTTGGAGTTCCTCAGACCAGAGGAGCCCATGGATGCTGTCTGCAGCTCTCCTGAACTGGAGCTCTCCCCCCCAGTCCTGTTGGAAAGCTCCAGAGGGTCAGTGCCAACACCAATACCTCTGCTCCCTAGTTGACCCAAGCCCCCACTATCGACCAGGCTTTAGCCCCGCTGATCAAGCAAGTCTGGCTCGCAGGTCCTCAGGCTCCCAGGCTCTGCCACCAATCAGGCTGATCCAAGGCTGATTCATCCTCTGTGCCTGGACTCACCCAGGACCGAGAAAACAAATCCTGAGATAGATGTTCTTTCTCCTAGCTTTTCTTTCTGGGTTTTCTAGATTGCATTTCTGTTAAGAGGTTTGTTTCATATCATAGATGGGGAAAGATCAGGAGACTTTAGAACTGTGCCTGTCTTCTCTCCACCATCTTGGCCCAAGATAATTTTCAACAGACCTTGCTTTTCTCTGAACTTTCTTATTCATTTTTGGGATTCATTACTGGACTCAAGATTTGTGTGTTGGATGAGGGGCTCACTCATACATCTTCAATGTTGAGAACCATGGAGGCTTGCTTACTGGCCTGGGATTGTTGATGTTAGGAACTCCTGGGGGCTGCTCAGTGGTCAGACAGGTAAGGAAAACCAGAGGCTTTCTCTCTGGACCATCAGAGCTGGAGATGTCAGTCTCTCACTCCCTGAGCTATTGGGAAAGGTGGGAATATCTACTATGTCTATTCTAGAAAGAGGGGCTTCTGGATCAGGTTGACCATACCAACCCTGTCAGCTGAATGGAGGTTCTGGGCACCCACACTGGTGCTCTCACAGTCCACCTACTGCACAACCAACCCACTGAGTCCAAACTGCAAAACCCTCTGCTGGAGATCTCCCCCATAGTTGAGGATCTCAGGATAGTCTCAACCTTGCCCTGCTACTCATATTTCTGTTCTCAGATCTAGGTACCCTCATGCTCTTCCACCACTCATTACAGACCTTACTGGAAGTTATTCTACTCTGTTCTTGTGTGGTTTTTGTCATTCCAAAATCTAAGAGTCTTGATCTAAGGGAAACCCAAGAGAACTTAAGAAAGTTTCTGAAAACTGGAAAATAGTATGGCAAAAACTAGACATAGATCCATATCTCATACCATATAACAAAATAAGGTCAAAATGGGTCCAGGATTTAGACATAAAGATTGATACATAGATACAGAGAAATGCAAATTACAACAACAATGAGGTATCATCTCACACCTATTAGATTAGCCCAGATGAGAAAAAGGAAAAATGATCAATGTTGGGATTGGGACATTGATACATTGCTGATGGAGTTGTGAATGGATCCATCTGTTCTGGAAAGAAATATGGAACTATGTCCAAAGAGCAATAAAACTTTTTTTGTCCTAGCAATTCCAATTCTTGGACTATATCCAGAAGAAATTTTTAAAAAATGGAAAAAGTCTGACATGTTCCAAAATATTCATAGCAGCTCTTTTTTGTAGAGGCAAAGAATTGGATATTAAGAGGATGCACATCAGTTGGGGAATGGCTGAACAAGTTATGGTAAAGGAATACTATGAAATATTATTGCTCTATAAGAAACAATAAATGGTTGGACTTTAGAGAAGCATGGAATGACTTATGGGATCTGATGTTGAGTGAACGGAGTAGAGCAAAGAGAACAATGTACATGTCAATATTATGTAATGAACAACCTTGAAGGAAGCAACCCCTCTTGGCAGTCCAGAGAGCTAGGACAACCTTATTTGACAGATTATGGACTATATTATCCCCAACCAGAGGAAGAAAAACAAAACAAAACAAAGTATTTAGAAAAAACCAACATCCCTATCAAATCTGATGACCACTTTATAAAAATTATCTCATGTATCTCTTTCCCTTAATCCTAATTCCTCATTCCAAAAATTATTACTTTGTAAATATGTTTAACAAAATATGTAGGTAAAATGCTAACCTGACTGTTCCCAACCTGGGGGTGGGGGGAGTGGAGAGAAACTTTGTAACTTGGAAATATGCATGTACAATAAATGAATGATTTAATCAATTAATTAAACAAATGAATGAATAAATGAATGAACAAACAAACAAACAAATAAATGAATAAATGAATAAATGAAAAAAAAATTCCTGGCTTCTCTCTTCAACATAAAGTCCTCCTGACAGATTTTTAAGCACCATGAGAATAGAGATTATTCATTATATATGCTACTCAGCCAAGATCACTGTAGCTGGCTGAGAACATATTTGATCTCTTAGAATCTCTAGTCTTCAAAAGATGGAGAAAAACCCAAAGTTATCTCTTTGCTTTGGAGATAATGAAATTAGTTTATGAGCATTTTAGTCTAGGATAAAGATTTCAGTTCCAGGGGCGGCTAGGTGGTGCAGTGGATAGAGCACCAGCCCTGGAGTCAGGAGGACCTGAGTTCAAATTTGACCTCAGACACTTAATAATTACCTAGCTGTGTGGCCTAGGGCAAGACACTTAATGCCATAGCCTTGCAAAAACTTAAAAAAAAAAAAGATTCCAGTTCCATATGGCTTCTTTTTTTTTAGCCATCCCTGAGATAGTCAGCAGTCAGATATAAGCTATATTACATTTATAATCATGTAAAACAATTCCATATTATTTCCATATTACTCTATATCCCCTCTTTTATAGTCATTATAGCCTCTGTGTGTATCTGTTTCTGTGTATGTGACCTCTTTAGAAATCTATGAAGCTATGAACCTCTTCTCAGAATGTTTAAATTCAAATATATATTCTTACAGAAGAAACTGTGTTATCTAGTGATGAGTTTATTGACTATAAATAGTTCAAAGTAATAATGAGTATAAATGATTTAACCCAATATGATTTGTTAACATTAATAATTCATTATTAATAAAAATGCTAAATTTCTGTTCTAATTCATTAGAAATAAAGGTGCAAATTAATTTTTCTCTCAAATTCAGTCTTTCTGAAATTTATTCAGTTCATTGTTGAAAATGTATATATCTCATAAATGCTTAGCAAAAAAAATCAGTAATTAACCTTGCCATTGGGGGGGGCAATAAAACAAAGCAAACAAACAAAAAACAGGGCACATTTCCATTTTTCCAATGGTTTCTTCAAAAACCTAGATCAGTCATTTTAGTCTAATAAGTTGATCTCTTAGGCAAAGTAAAATATTTAAGATGCTACAAGGTTGAAAAGTGTGTTAGAATGAGTCCTCTATTTGCCACTGTGCTATATCTTTTACTCTATCCTTTGTCCCTCTCTAGGGAGATTTTTAAAACACCCTCCTTATCAGACCATTACTTCACCCTCCAGTCCTAATATTATAATAAGATCCTTCTCTTGTTGAGTTAGGAAGAGATACAACTTTCAGGATCTTTGTTAACTTAAACCACCACAGATTCTGTCAGTCTGAGCCCTGCAAAGAACTGACATATGCCTTACTGAAAGAAGAAATAACTAAAAATCACTATAATCCAATAACTTACTTCTTTAGAATTTTTCAGAATTTTGAAGGGGTGAATAAAAGTACAAATTAAGTACCTGTTTGGAGAATGTAACTACCTATATAAGAATTACTGGGGTTATACAAAGCAGAAATATGAGTTTTGTAGGGATTCAGATAAATAATATTGATGTTGTAACCTTGACCTTTCAAAATTTAATTCTTTCCCAGGTTTCAATTTGTTTAGGGACAGGGTAAAAACTGAGGCCAAAGGATATCTAGTTTATAATCACAAAAGTATTTATCTGGAAAGAGAAGACTCTCAGATTTTCTTGATTGAACAGAAAGCAATTGCTATTGTACTCAATCTAAACCATCAAAACTAAAGAATGAGCAACAGAAACTTGGGCTGAGGCCTATTATCCACCACTCAATGAAATCAGATATTGTAATATAGGACTGATGAGTTATTCAGCCAGTGATGTAATTTTGTTGTATGTCCTTCATTCTTGAAGAGGACCAATGACATTAGGAAGATGATGTCCTGACTTGCAAATGAATTGAATTTAAGTGAGGCAGGGTTGTGCAAAGTCATCAGCCTCACCCTCTTCTCCTGAGTCTTCATGGTTCAGTGGCAAGACATAGATCATAGATGGATGACAAGACATAGATGGATGCAACAGGAGACTTGACTTTTTTTAAGCTAAGGTAAAGAAAAAAACTGTTTGCCCTTCATTTTCAAAGAAGACCATGACATTAAGGAGGTGATACCTTGACAAGCAAATGAATTGGATTTGAGTGAAAAGGTGCTGTGCTTAATCACCAGGCTCATTTTCTCCTCCAGAGTCATCTGTGTCCAGTGGCCAGGTATGAATAAGGATGACTGGAGAGAGCCTTGGATGTGAGGCAATCAGAGTTGCCCAAGTCACTTGCCCAAGGTCATACAGCTAGTAAGTCAAGGCTGCATTCAAATTTCTATTCTCCAGATTCCAAGTCCGGTATTCTATCCATTGAACCACCTAGCTGCCAGATAAGAATTGAGGCAAAGAATGTCCTCTTCCACTTGTCTTTCACTAAGACATAAACAATGAAGAGCATGGGAGGGGGCAATAGCAAAATAAAATCTCTTCCATGAGCACCCAAGCCCACATCCGGCCCCATAGACCCAACAATCAACCAGCCGTGTGACATGCAAGCCACCTGAAACCCACTGCTCTGCAAAACCCAAAAAAAGAAAAAAAAAGACCCAAAATAAAATAAAATGGTAATAATAGTAGGGGTGGTTGGGTGGTGGACAGAGCATTGGCCCTTGAGTCAGGAGCACCCAGGTCCAAATCCAGCCTCATTCTTTATGGTAAGTCCATCGCAAAAGTTACTTCCATATTTTTCCACCATTGCCATTGCTGATTGCAACTCCCTCCTTTTGTATTTCTCCACTATCATGTACCATATTTTCTCTCTCCTTTCACTGACTCTGCTGTAGGGTAGCTGAGTGGTGCAGCAAACAGATCCCTGGTCCTGGGGCCAAGAGGCCCTGAGCCCCCATACCACCCCTTAGGCCCAGCATCTACCTGGCCCGATGGTCCAGGACAGGCCATCCAATCCCAGCCCCTTGCAAAAAGTGAAAAAGAAAATGTGTTATATCTGACCACTCTCCACCCATGGTCCATCCTCTCCTCCTTTATTCACATCCCCACCCCTTACCCCTGTTCCCCTCTCCTTCTTACTCCAGTTATCTATACCCCATTGGGTATATATGCTGTTTCCTCTCCTAGCCACCTCTGATGAGAGCAAATATTCCCTCATTCCCCCTTGCCTCCCCCCTTCCATATCATTGCAATAGCTCATTGTAATAAAGAAAAATCTTATTATATGAAATATCTTGGCCTATTCCCCTTCTCCTTTTTCTTTCTCCCATTACATTTCCCTTTTTTTTCCTATTGACTCCATTTTTACACCATATTTTATCTTCGAATTCAGCTTTCTCCTGTGCTTCAAATATAAAAGCTCCCTCTACCTGCTCTATTAACTGAGGAGGTTCATATGAGTAGTATCAGTGTCATTTTTCTATGCAGGAATACATGTAGTTCATCATCATTAAGTCCCTCAAATTTTCCCTTTCTCCTCTACTCTCTATGCTTCACCTGAATCCTGTATCTGAAGATCAAACCTTCTGTTCAGCTCTGGCCATTCCAAAAGGAACATTTGAAATTCTCCTGGTTCATTGAAAGTCCATCTTTTCCCCTGGAAGAGGACATTCAGTCTTGCTGGGTAGTTCATTCTTGGCTGCATTCTAAGCTCTTTTGCCTTCCGCTATATTATATTCCAAGCCCTACAAGCTTTTAATGTAGTTGCTGCTAAGTCCTGTGTGATCCTGACTGCAGCTCCATGATATTTGAACTGTGTCCTTCTGGCTGCTTGTAATATTTTCTCTTTGACTTGGAGTTCTGGAACTTGGCTATAATATTCCTAGGGGTTGTTTTTTTTGGGATCTCTTTCTCAGCGGATCTGTGGATTCTCTCTATTTCTATTTTGCCCTCTGCTTCTAGAATATCAGGGCAATTTTCCTGTAGTAATTCTTTGAAAATGATGTCAAGGCTCTTTTCCTGATCATGACTTTCAGGTATTCCAATAATTTTTAAATTATCTTTCCTAAATCTGTTTTCCATATCAGTTGTTTTTCAATGAGATATTTCACATTTACTTCTAATTTTTCATAATTTTGGTTTTAAAGTATTGATTCCTGATTTCTGGTAAATTCATCAATCTCCCTGAATTCTATTCTTTGTCTGAAGGATTTGTTCTCCTCAGAGAGTTTTCTTAATCTCTTTTTCCATCTGGCCAATTTTGCTTTTTAAGGCATTCTTCTCTTCAATAACTTTTTTGAACTGTTTTATCCATTTGACCTAAGCTAGTTTTTAGCATGCTATTTTCTTCAGCACTTTTTTGGATTTCCTTGACTAAGCTGCTGACTTCATTTTCATGTTTTTCCTGCATCTTTCTCATTTCTTTTCCCAGTTTTTCTTCTAACTCCCTCATTTGATTTTCAAAGTCTTTTTTGAGCTCTGTCATAGCCTGATCCCAATTTATGTTTTTCTTGGAGTCTTTAGATGCAGGAACTTCTGCTTCCTCATCTTCAGACTGGGTATATTGATCCTTCTTGGGATCATAGATAATGTATTTCTCAATGGTGTTCCTCTTTCTTCTCTGCTTGCTCATTTTCCCAGCCTAAGCATGTTTTGGGGTGCTTCCTGAGCTTTTGGGACACTCCCACAAGGGTCTCAATGTGTGAGGCTCTGTCCTCCCTCCTGGTCTGTTAATGACCATAAGGCCCCCCTCTGCCACGGCTCAAGGTGGGGGGGGGGGCTGCTGTTCTATTGGGGGCCCTGCTGTTCTATGGGGGGGCCTAGCCTGCAATCAGGATCTGAATGTGGTCAGAGTCCCAGAGTCCTGTTCCAGGGACAGAGCTCAGCAGTCTCTCTTCACTCCCGTCCCTACATTCAATGGGCTCAATGGCCTGGGGGCTCCTGCTTACCCACTCTGCCTGCTTCTGTTTCCTGGATCTGGGCTGCTGAAAGACTGCGTTGCTTGCTGTGTGCCCTGATGGCTGGGCTCCGTGCTCTCTCTGGCAGTTTCCCCTGCTGTTCCCCCACTTTGTGCCTGGTGCTCCTCGGGGTGCAGCTCAGGAGACTCCCCTGTTGCTGTGAGCTGCGGCTCCCAGCGCCCTGGGGCTTCCTCCTGGAGGCTGAAGTTCTTTTGCTCTGGTGGGCCACCCCTCTGGCGGGCTGCCCCTCCGACCCCGGGGAGCAGAGCCTTTCTGCTCTTTTCCAGGTTACCTTGAGTACGAGAACAGCCTCACTGGGTCCCTCTGTGGGTTCTGTCTCTTGAAAATTTAGTTAGAGTCCTTAGCTTATGAGTTTTATGAGAGAGCACCCAAGACCGGATCCTTTCTGACCCTTTCTTGTTGCCATCTTGGCTCCGCCCCACCCCATGACTTCTTAAACCTCTCCAAAACAAATGAAATGCCAGATAAAGCAACTCCAATTCTTTTCATGGTCTAGGATTTCCATTTTTTAAAAATCCCTCTTAACCTAGTAACTGATACTTAATGACCTGAATTTACTTAACACCCCTCACTCTTCACTCAGACTGACATTGAGGGGTCATTGGTAAATTTAAGGATACATGGGCTTTCATTGTAAACTATCTCTATACCCTATTCCCTACTCCTTCTTTCCAGTTTCATCAAGACCCTAGTTGAGGCTGAAGAAGTTTATTTGGGTCCCAACAGCTGGCTTGGCTCCAGCCTATCAGGAGCAAAAACACTGTGAAAAGGCACTGAAAAAAAAAAAGAAGCTCTACCAGAGCCAGGGGAAGCAAGTTTTGAATGCCAGCAAACTGAAGAACAAAAGGTGTCACCAGACCCTTGTGTGGGCTGAGCAACACTCTACCAAACCTAAAGGAAAGAGCACAACTAGGTATAGTTCAGTCCATCCCAAAAGTCACTTGGGACAGAGTCTTAGACTAATGAACCATGAAATATCAGTTGTGGGAAGAAATGAGACACTTTGAGTTTTAATCCTAAAGAAAATGCAATAAAAGGGGAGGGAGTCAGGAATTAAATGATAAAGAAAGAAGAAAAAAACACTTAAAGTACCAAAGATTTCAGAAAAAAAAGACTTAAAAGAACCCTTTAATTTAAACAGATAAAGCAATAGAAATAAAGTCACAGAAAGGAATTTGGTCTTTATATCTAATAGATGATTTCGGATAGATATGAAAAATACAGAAAAAGCAATAGTAAAAATGAAAAGAAAATGGTTGAATACTTGATGAAACAAAAGAATTAGTATATTTGAATAGTACATGGACTCATAACATACTGTTCCTGAGAATTGGGTTTTTGTTTTTTTCTTTTTTCAAGGCAATGGGGGTTAAGTGAACTTGCCCAAGGTCATACAGTTAGGTAATTATTAAGTGTCTGATACCAGATTTGAACTCAGGTCCTCCTGATTCCAGTGTCAGTGCTCTCTATTCACTGTGCCATCATCTAGCTGTCTCTCCTGAATGGTTTTTAAAGTGAAATGAGAATTTTGAGAGCAAAATTCATGTCCTAGTCAACAAAAATAATGAGCAAAATAGGAAAACTTTAATCTACAGGGGCAAACCTCAACAAAGAGAGAACAAATAAATGGGAATGTAAATACATAAACTGAAGGACAACCTAGAAGAAGATAAACAAAAATCATAACATTAAAAGAAAATATTTTCACTGCATAAGCAAAACATACCAAACTAGAAGACAAGGAACAGAGACAGCCTCAGAATCATGAGCCTCTGAAAAGAACATGACAGGATATTTTCTAGATGACACAAATAATAGAAATTAATTGTGTAGCATTTTGAATCATAGAAAATGAAATTCCAATTGAAAGAATTCAGAGATCACCCTAAGGCAGGGGTGGGGAAGGCCTACAAACTTCAAGACATATACTTGCTAAATACAGCAATTCATTTCAGAAACAGGTTCTGCAAGCAATCAGAAGAATGACCTTCAAATATAGAGAAGAGAAGATTTAAATAATTCCAGACTATTCTGCACCCACTAAAAATGAGAGAAATAAAATAATGCATTCCAAAGAATTAGGATGCAATATGTAACTCAGGATGACTTATCTTGCAAACCTGATATTATAATCTAGTTTTTAGGGACTAGGCATATATACTTATGTATATGTCCCAATCTTTGGCAAAACAGAAAGTTTATTGTATGTATTATCAAATACACACATGTATGCAAATATGTACTTATCTTTGAATAACACTCATTCAAAAGGTGATTAAAAAACAATGCTTTATAGATACAAATTTTAATTCAATGATTTGAGAAAGTCAATTCAATACCTTCCTGAATATGCATGCTAACCTGTCTAAAATGTTTTATCTTATATTCCATTTGGAAACAGAATTGCCATTTTATTTTACTAAATGTAGCAGATCTTCTATTTAATGGAAACACCTATTTTTTTGTGCTGAGAATCTAATGGAAAGGTCAATCACCTAGACAATGGCTTATTGTTAGCAGCATGTTGCTCCAGACTTCTACCTGAGCATCATTAACTACCATTTTATCTGTTACTGCATTTCTGCCAAGGTTTTCAACTTTCATAGACAAAATAATTCTTTCCTATGCTTACTAGAGACTAAATAAATTATAACAAATGGAAAAGTTGCACAGGGGATTCATATTTCAGATAAGATGACCTCTAAAGTCTTTTCAAACTCTTGGTGGTCTAATTTTCTATGTTTTCATAAATCCCCACAGGTTTAGATAGTCTGTTTTATTAGTGGCATCAGTTTGAAATATAAGTGTTTCCTTTAATTTTGTGCATTAACTTTGTACTTTGACTTCTTAGTTTTTTGTTCCACATATTGAGATAAAGAACATTACTTATTACTTGTTAGTGCCAGGTGGAATTTATTTAAAGATCATTTTTACATAGTCACAAGAGATTTGAACCACAACACAAATATATTGTATGATTTGAAGCCATCCTCTGCAGTTCCTGCTTGCAGCCCCTAAGTATGAACCAAGTCCCTAATCAAAGATCGTAAGTTGTGATCCTTGACACTCCCGATAATTTCCAGTATATTATGGCATTTTTAGCTTTTTTTTTAGGATGATGAGAGATTTATAAATTTAATACTACATTGGATAAAATTTATTTATGCATGTATACATATATAATATACTTTGTATATAACATAAAACATATTATAGATTATACATACTTAATACAACATTGTCCTTGAAGGAAGGACCTCTCCACCAGTCCAAATTCCCTTTTGATATTTTATGAATTTTCCTATAAATATATGAAGCTCTCCTGATTTGGTTTCTGGTTATTGTTGTACTAAGTAATGTGGCATAGAGATCATTTTGTCTCTCTTGGAGTTTAGAAAGAAGATGATATGTACTCAGAAACAAATTGACCTTGCAGATAATTAAGTAGAAACAATAAATGAATGTTAGCTTGTGCTATAAAAATGGTGGGCCATTGCTCAAGATGGAACTAATAGTAACTGTGACAGTCAATATGATGTTCATAAGCTGAACATTAAGCTACAACCAGCATCATAATAGATGCTATTACTTTTTTATATTCTTTATGGTAATTGTGGATCCTCCTTTTCCTCTGATAAGCTTATAATATGTGTAATGTTTGCTGTACATTTAATCAGAAGTAATTTTCAGCATGGATGATCTGCATGACTCTCTGAGGTTCCACACGTATATATTGTCTAAAATTATAATAGTCTTGAGTTTTTAAGGTTTTTCTTTTTTAGGGTCAAGCTAGGTGGCATAGTAGCTAGAGCACTTACCCTGGAGTCAGGAGGACCTGACTTCAAAACTTCCCTCAGACCCATAATAATTACCTAGCTCTGTGACCTTGAGCAAATCACTTAACCCAACTGCCTTGCAAAAAAAAAAAAAGAAACTAAAAAAGATTTTTCTTTTTAAAAGAACACATTTTGTTATATTTCTTATTTCAATTCTTTGAAGCTTAGATAAAAATTAAATAGGAATTTATAGAAAATTAACTATTGTCTTCTATGTCTTTTCCTTTAAAAAAGTTTTTTGATATTTTTGTACTGTTTAGTAACTTTCTCCTCTATAGCATTGGCAAACAAAAGTAAAACAACAAAGACCAACATATTTACTAATAGAATATGAAATATTATCAATCAATTCCAACTCTAAATAGAAAAATAAGTTCCAATTTTTGTTATTTGAAATATAAAAGTGCATAAATATGTACATGCATGTATGCATGTACATATGTAATTCAAAATATACAAGCATATATCAACAGAAATATGATTATCTATCAGTATAAATATGCCTTTACAATTGTGAATTCTGTTGTCTTTTTAGTGTTTTCTTCATTTTCATTATTGAAATCATATATTATTTCCTAATTATATTTTCCTTATTTTATATATGTTCACATATATAAATGCTTTTGAATTCCCTATGCCCATCAATTTGTTCAATCCATCTTCAATTAAAAGAGAGAATGTTTGCAAAAGTGGCATCATTCTTTTATCTCCTCTAGAGTTTCTAGAAAAATATATATATATATACCACTTTGAATATTTTGGAATAAAGGCAAAGGTTCTCTCAGTTTCATTGATAGAATAGATACAAAGTTATTTGGATTGTGACATCACTTGTCAAAGAATATAAGTATTGAATAATTTTTTCTTACATAATTTCAGTTAGTTTTCTCAAAAGATTCTATCAATTCTAGGTTCTAGTAATCGTATGTTTATGTGTCTCACTTTTCATAACCTGCAAATATATATATATATATATATACTGTTTTTCCATTTCCTTATCCTGTTCATTTTATAGATGAGGAACTCAAGCATTCAGGATTAAGTGACTTTCTCAAAGTCACATTCCAATATCTTTGCCATGAAAACCCCACAATTGGGTCATGAAAACTTGGACATGACTGAAAACAACTGAACAGCTCGTCTGTACGAGTATCGGTGGCTGAGGATTTTGTGAGCTCCAAAGTGTCAGAAGGGCCAACAGAGATTCAAAACTGGAATCATTAGCAGAGCCCATCAGAGCCAGTATCAACATTAGTTGAATCCATTAGTTTTCCCTGAGGGGCATCCCACTTAGCCTAACCCAGTATTGAATCAATCCAGCAACTGACCATTGTGTTCTGTTAGCAATGGATTGATCTATCCTTTGGTAATGCCAACCATAGAAATGAGTGTTCATTTGAGGTAAGGTTTTATTTAAAAATCCTGGTGTAATGGTGGATTCCACTGCCATGGACTCAAGCAGAGAGCTCTAATCCACAGCCAATTCAATCAGCTCAGCCAAATTTAATTGACCCTGGAAAGACTATTTTTATACATATTTTATAGATGAAATGTAGGAATCTTGGCTCCAGGATAGGGAAGAGTGCTTTAATTATAAACCAGAAAACAGACCAGGATAGTGGTGAAAACACCTCCCCTTTCATCATGACACCTTGGAAGAACTGAGGGCTTATAGAGACCCAGAATAAGCTCTGAAAAAGTGATCAAACAAGAGATAGAGAAGATTATAAATTGCAAACTGAATTGATTTCAACTACATTAAATTAAAAAGGGTTTGCACAAAGAAACCAATGCAGTCAAGATTGAAAGGAATACAAAAAGCTTGTAAACAATTTTCACAGTTAGTGTTTCTGAGAAAGGACTCATTTCTAAAATATATAGAGAATTAAAAAACATTATTTGTACAAAATGAGAATAAATAAATAAATTTTAAATTAAAAATAAATAAAATAAAAGGGAATTAAGTCAAATTTATAAGAATACAAATCATTTTCCAACTGAAATATGGTCAAAGGATATGAACAAACAGTTTTTATAGATGAAAGAAATAAAGCTATCTATAGTCATATAAAAACATGTTCAAATCATTATTACTTAAAGAAATGCAAATTAAAACAACTCTGAGGTACCTCCTTATACCTATCAGATTAGTTAAGAGACAAAAAAGGAAAATGATCGATGTTGAAAAGGATGTGGGAAAACTGGAATACAATTCTCTATTGGTAAAGTTGTGAGCTGATCTAATCACTCAGGAGAGTAATTTGGAACCATGTCCAAAGGGAATAAATCTATGCATACCATTTGATCCACTATACCACCACTAGATCTATATTTCAAAGATATCATAGAAAAGTGGGAAAAGACCCACACACATATGAAAATATTTTTAGCAGCTTTTTTTGTAGTGGCAAATTTGGAAATTAAAAGAATGCTCATTAATTGGAGGATGGCTGAATAAGTCATGGTATATGAATGTTTTGGAGTACTATTGTTATGTAAGAAATCACGAAGGACTAGACTTTGAAAAACCTTGGAAAGACTTGCATGAACTGATGCTAAGTGAAATAAGTAGATCCAAGATAATATTGTATACATTAAGGATGTTACAAGTTGGATCAACAGTGATGGAGATAGTTACTCTCAGCAGTTCAATGATAAAAGACAATCCTGAGAGACTTGTTATGGAAAATGACATTCACAGACAGAAAAAAAAAATACTATGGAGTTTGAATGCAGAGCAAAGTATACTATGTTCACTTTTTTAAAAATTTCTTTTGTTTTTCCTTTTTTTCATGTTTCCCCCCCCCACTTTGTTCCAATTTCTCTTTTACAATGTAACTAATATGGAAATGTGTTAAACATAATTGTACATGAACAACTTTTACCAGATTGTTCACCACCAAGGAGAGAGGGGAGGGAACATGGAAGAAAAATGTGGAACTCAAAAATTTGCAAATGAATGAATGGTGAAATTCATTCAAAGATTTGCATATACTTGAAAAAATAAAAGAAAATAAAATAGAAAAAAAGAAAATAAAATGAAAATAAAGTTAAGATCCCAGAGGAACAAACAAAAGGAAGCACTAGGCAGGAAAGTAAATCTTTCTCAGAAAAGGACTGGGGAAGATGAGGCTAGAGATGTCTATTCTGCTTCCCTTACAACTACATAAAACCTTATGTGGTTCCCTCTGCATTTGGGACCCCATATCATTACTTGTTGGTACTCTCTAAAAATTATTTATTCTCTTTATTTTATTTAAATATTTTGGGGTTTGGGGCTAGGTTTTTTTTTTTACTTTTTTTGTCCTATAAATTTTCATTAATGATTTCTTGAAATGCAACTCCTGAAAAAGAATTAAAATAGGCTTTTAAAAAATGGTCTTAAAGGACTCCAATGATTCTCTCCAGGCTTTTTTGAATCATTGTTTAATTTTGATGGCTTAGAATAGGAATTTTTTCCTGTTTTGATCAGAAACTTTGAAAATCTTCCCTTCATAGATTGATTTGTGTATGTGTGGGAAATGGTAAATTAGGCCTTTCTTTTCTTTCAATTCTTACCCGTCCCTTAGTCAATGAATGTTCTTTATCTCAGACAATCTGAGACCTGGGAAAGACTTTAATTTATAAGGACCAATGTCAAACACTGCATCCTTGGTCATCTCTATTCATCTTGACTTTTGTCTAGGCAATGGACTTCAATGGCTCTGGAGGAGAGAATCAAATTCTGCCTCATTTAAATCTATTTCAGGGGCAAGTCAAGACATCACCCTCATGATTTCATTGGAAAGGAAGAACAGTCACAAATATTTAATATTTCCATCTTTTATTATCCTTGACAAGAAATACAGAAGACAGTCATGGTTAAATTAAAAAAGTGACTTAAATTTCTTGGAGAGCAAAGTCAAAGATAGGCTGAATTCATTTTATCATATATGTAGATGCAACAAGAAATATTTGGGGGGAAGTATTTGGTCACATGGTTCTTTTTTTTTTTTTAGTTTTTGCAAGGCAGATGGGGTTAAGTGGCTTGCCCAAGGCCACACAGCTAGGTAATTATTAAGTGTCTGAGGCCAGATTTGAACCCAGGTACTCCTGACTCCAAGGCCGATGCTTTATCCACTATGCCACCTAGCCGCCCCAGTCACATGGTTCTTGATAAATATTTGAAAATATAACACTTTGGAAAAAATTATACCTTTTGAGAAAATATCTGTTTCTGAGTATAGTATCCTTTCTGGGCTTACATCTCCATTGGAAACTTATAACAAGGAGGTTGGGCAATCAGGTGGTACAGTGGATAGAACACCTGGCCTTGGAGTCAGGAGGATAATAGTTTTAATCCAGCCTTAAACACCTACCATTTACTAACTTTGTGACTTGGACAAGTCACCTAACCTTGATTACCTGGTATCCAAAGCCATCTCCAATCATCCTGGTTTGTATCCAGCCACTGGACCCAGATGACTCTAAAGAAGAAAGTGAGGTTGGTGACTTAGCACAGAAGCCCCTCACTCAAATCTAATTCATATCGTTGTCATGGTATCACCTCCTTGATGTCATGGTCTTCTTTGAGAATGAAGGACAAAGCATCATCATCATAGCAAGCAGGTTAGGTTCCCAATAAGTTATGGTAAAATTCTGGTGATAACCCTTTAGAACAGGAATTTCTAATTTCTGAATGCCCACCAGTGTGTTTCCTATTATTGATCAAATAGTTTACATCCATTATCTTTTACAAAATGCTATTAACAAGAAAATATAGCAAGAGATGTAACTGCAAAACTTTCCAACACATGGGCATACTAATTTTTCTTTATTCATGTGAAATTCCTAGGAGAGATTTAAACTCAAAGTTTTGGATTTTAGCTAGAATATGAAGAAAGAAAGTCTGGGAAGTCAGAAGATGGAAATTAAAAGAGAGAAAATTCTAACTACAGGGAACAGTCAATACCCTAGTCTAGGCATGGGGTTTCTTATTCTAGGAATAGCAAAGAGGTCAATGATCGAATGGCAATATATGGAAGGACAAAAAAAAATGTTAGAAGACTGGGAAAGTAAGAGGAAGTCGGGTTGTAAAGGACTTTGAATGCCAAAGAAAGTATTTTATTTTGATTCTGGAAGTAATAATCCCCCTTCTCTCCTCTGAAACTGCCAAACTGTCAAACTCACCATCTCACATCTGGATTATTATAGTAGCCTGATGATTTTTTTCCCTGCCTCAAGTCTCATTTAGCACAGAGCTTTGAACATAATAAGTGCTTAATAAATGCGTATTGGTTAATTGTTTGACTTTAGTTCATCCTCTACTCAACTTTCTGGAATGAAAATTTGGTCACATCACTCCACTAAACTACAATAATTTTGTTGGCTTAACCTACCCATGATTAATTAATGTCTTTCTAATTATTAAGGTCTATATTTTTGAGAAAAGTGCTTTATAGTTAGTCATGGAATAGATAGACTAGCCAATATTTTATATCTTTATGGTCATTTTAAATGAAATTTATCCTTGTAGATGTTTGTTCCAGAATTTTTTTGGTAACAAGGGTATGTTGATGATTTATATGGATTTTTTAATATACCTTTAACTTTGCTACAATAATTAATGAAATATAGGCAAAGAAGGAAAAAGCTATTGTCTTGTGCAGATAATATGATATACTCAAGAAAACATAGTATACTAAAATGAATTGAATAAATTAATAATTTTAGTAGTTTTTGTCTAGTTCTATTAAAGAAAACAACAGTTTGACAGTATATCACTAGCTATATACTATAATATACATAGTATAATCATTTTTATTATATTGGTCTGGTCTAGTCAAAAACAATTGGTTTCTCTCTCATTAAAATTTCCTTTTCTTTGTTTAAAAAGCATACATAGAACTTAAATCAATACAACTATAAAACTCTGGTTAAAAAGAGTTGCTTGGTAGGTTAATTACCAAATAGTTTATGTATTTGTTTGATATTTTGAAATAAAAGTCTTTATTATTTCTTTGCATTTTTATTAATACAATATAGAAATGATTTTATAAACATATTTTGTATCCTTATATTATGCTTAAATTATTGTCTTCATTACATCATTCACTGTTTTTGTTTTCTAAACAAGCTATCCCTGCAAATAGGTATAATTTTGTATCTTCTTTTTTCCCCAGTACTTTTTCACCCCTTTTAATTTTTTACCTTTATCTTAAAGTTATGGTTAAAATTTCTAGTACCAAGTAAATGAATAGTACCAGAAAGAACCCCCATAAGTTACTGGAAATATTTCTTTTTTATTTTTTGTAACTCATACTGACTCAGTTTCAGATACAAACAATATTTTTTTATTACCAAAATATCCTTCAAATTAGAACAGTTCTCAAACTCTTTCCATCATCACCTATTAACAGAAACTTGGTTTTTTTTCAGAAGCTATTATCAAGTCAATGTTCTATATTATTGAATGTCCCTAAACTTTCTTTGATCCCCTTAAGCACTGGGGAAGAAAAAGTCTTGACATATTATACTAAAAATTCCTCTATATTTGCCTCCCCTTCCCATTTCCCCTGTATTTGTCAATACCTCAATATTGCCTCTGATTTAACCATTCTACAGAAACTTTTCACCAAGGTCCTTAATTGTTAAATCTGAGGGAAAATTTTCTCAATTCTCATATTTTTTAAAACCTTTTCACAGCATTTTAATAGTTGACCAAAATCTCCTCTTGGATACTCTTTCCTAACTTATTTTTTATGATTCTGCTCTCTCTCTCTAGACCTCCTCATAAATATCAACCACACCTTCACAAACTTGTTATCCAGGTTTCACTGCTTAAGTATACACAAGGCTCTGTCACTAGCGCTCAATGTTTCTGTCTCTAACTTAAGAGCCAAAGAGGCTAAGTAATTTTTATGATCACACAGGAGACACATGTCAAACATTGCTATGCTCTTTTCAAATGATCACACTTTTTTTTGGAGTTTAGAACAATAGTCAGATATCATATCAATCTACCCATTTTTTTGATATCTTTTTTTTGAGACAATTAGAATTAAATGATTTTCCCAGATCACATAGTTATAAAGTATCTAAGGCCAAATGTGAATTTATTCTCTTGAATTCATCCTCCTAAACCTAGTTTTCTTGTAGAATCAAATCTAGGAGATTACTTCATCCTGACTCAATTATACTAGTAAGAACATAGATTCCTTAAAGAAAACCTTCCCTGCCCTCAAGATGATGGATTTCTTGGGGATGGGTATTTGTAGAAATCTTGTACCAAAACGATAGGTCATACATATTATGTGATGGTTCTTGGATCCTCTCTCCAAATTTTATTCTCCTGGCAGTCAGTGGGAAATATCTGTCACCTCCATAACTTGAGACTATTCTAAACAATATATTTTGCATACCCATTCATATGTAATGGCATTTGGTAAGTATTCAAAAAGTATAGGTCTTAGGTGATTCTCATAATAAAAGCTAGTGCAATTAGAGTGTGGGGGGCTACAAAGTGAGAATTCTTAGTGAATAATTATCTGAGTAAAAGGAAGAGACCTGCAGCCCCATTTTTATCACTTTGAGAGGTCTTTCAGTATAATAGTCATAGTAGGGCTTCTATTTTGTTGTTGTTGTTGCTAATACCTGAATTTTTTGTTAATTTTTCCATTTATACATATATTTCAAATATATAGTTTTCAACTTTCATCCTTGTAAAGTTTTCTCCCTCCCACCCACATTCTCTCCTGTCCTAAGATAGCAAGTATCCTGATATAGATAGATGATAGATAGATAGATAGATAGATATGTGTGCCATTAAACATGTTCAATCATGTTACACATTTCTGCATCAGTTATGTGTGAAAGAAGAATCAGAAAAAAGGGAAAAACCAGGAGAAAGGAAAAAAAATTAAAAAGGGTGAATAGACTACATTCAGACTACAAAGTTCTTTCTGTGGATATGCATGACATTTTCCATCACTAGTCTATGAGAATTGTCTTAATAACAGGGATTCTTAACTTGGGACCCTGAACTTTTTTTTAACTGATGATTATTAAAAATAGTATCCTTGGAGTGGCTAGGTGGTATAGTGGATAAAGCACCAGCCTTGGAGTCAGGAGTACCTGGGTTCAAATCCGGTCTCAGACATTTAATAATTACCTAGCTGTGTGGCCTTGGGCAAGCCACTTAACTCCATTTGACTTGCAAAAACCTAAAAAAAATAGTATCCTTTGCAATCATATATATTTTTATGCATTCAAAGACATTATGTTAAAGAAGAGATTCATAGACTTTATCACATTGCTAAAAAGGTCAATTAACTAAAAAGATTAAGTATTTCTGATTATACCAAGGTAGAAATATCTAGTCAACTACATTTTGGGTTTCCCCTCCTTAGTGGACTAGATTTATCATGTAAATCTCACATTCTGTGTCCAACAAATTTGATTCTGTTTTAGGTGGGAACTCTTCCTGGTGATACATATGGACAGATAAAGTTACAGATATGAATATCTCATAATGTACAATTATATGGTCCCAGGAAAATCAATGGTGAGATTTGACTGGCAGATTTAACTTCAAGGTAAAATGGTAGACTAAGATAATGATCTCTCTGGAGATAGTGAAAAGCATGAGTGTTGCAGAGAGAAAAATTTTTGAATGAATTTGGAAAAAATTTTAGTGATATGATTGAAAATGTGACTTTAAGAGTGTTAATAAAACTGCAAGTCAGACTTCTGGGGAGAGAGCCAAGATGGCTGAGGAAAGAAAACAGTCAGCCAAGTTCTTCCAATATGCCCTTCCAAGCAACTTTAAAATAATGCCTCAAATAAAATTCTGAAGTGACAGAGCCAACAAAGGACTAGGACTATTTCCACCCCCAAAAAAATCTTAGGCAGTCTAAAGGAAAGATTTGTGATGTGGAGAGTGGAAGTTTTCTTAAAGTGCACATAAGATGCAACATCATGGATGGGAGTTGATGGCAACAGCATTTTCAAGAGTTCTCATGCCAGAGACAATAAAGGGATTGAGCAACTGGCCAGAAAAAGATTATAGAGGATCCCTATGCTAACACTGGACCCTATTGTCTTACCTATTTCTGGCTCACAATTCAAGGACAGAGAGGAATACTTTTGGTCACTGGAGGAGCAGTATCATTGCCAATCCCAAGGAATAGAAATCCTGAGAAACAGTATTACTTCTGGCTAAAAGCAATTAGGGGCCTTGCCTGGATAAGGGACAGGGAACTCGGAAAAGAGTAATAACCACATTTCTCCTTGAATAACACTACCTTGGAAAACATTGAAAACTTCCAAACCCCTAAAAGTAGTTTTGAAAATAGTACAGAAAAATCTGAAACTTGGGGCAGTGATTCTCCCAACCACCCATGAGAAGAGTCCAAAATTAACATAAATGTCAAAGTCAAGAAATAGATTAGAAAAGTGAACAAAAAACATCAACAAAAGCTGGATCATAAAATAATTGCTATGGTGAAGATCAAGGTAGATGCTCAGAGGAAGATAGTTATATCAAAACCGTTACTAAGAGAAAAAAATGTTAATTGGACACTAACTCACCAAAAATTCCTGGATGTGCCAAAAATTATTTTCAAAATCAGAGAGATAGGTTGAGTAAAGAAATGAGAGGAGAAAGAAAAGTATGAAAACATTGAACAACTTGGATTTTAAGAAAAACACAAAAATTTTGAAGAAAATAACAACTAGAGAGACAGAATTGACCAAATGATAAAAGACTTCACTGATGAAAAATAACTCAGTAAATAGCACAATTTTCCCAAATAGAAAAAGAAATACAAAGTCTTATTGAGAAAATAGTTCCTTAAGAATCAGAACTGGGCAAATGGAAGTCAAGCAAAATAAAAAAAAATAGAAGAAAACACAAAACATCTCATTGGGAAAAATTAAAAGTCATTGTCAAAGAAATAATCTAGATATCTTATTATAAAATATTCTAAGTCATAGAATGGGTAAAGCTATTTACTTCTTAGTTATAAAAATAAAGGGGCTATCAACTCCCACTGCAATTGCCCAATGTGACCAATGAAGAAGATAAAGGGGACATGGTAATTTTCCAATAGTTATTGAATAAGTTTCTATAATAGTTGTTGTAGATCCTCAGAACCATGTTATTGTACAGTTATTAATCTCACCAAAGTAATTATCTGTCTATGTGACTGTTGTATCTTACAAATCTAGGGGAGGGTGGTTGGAAAACTCAGTCTGCCATAAAGATGTTTTTTTACATAACATCTCCCTATCTATTCCAGGCTACAAATACAGTAGTAATTCCACTCACAGACCCATTCTCAAAACTGATTAGAATGGAAGTTTTGACCTACTCTATTTTTCCAGCCTGGGCCACTTCAGCTATCCCTAGGCATCTGGTGATCCTATATTCTGACAAGTTCACCACACTGATCTCAGACTTAATGTGCATATTCAATAGACATTACCCTTACTGTAGATCAGAACTCTCAAACTCAAAAGATCCATAACCCTTAATGTCTTTCAGGAACTATAGGAATGGGTCCCCATTTAAGTTTTCAAAAGCAACTTCAGTACTAAGTAAAAGTGTGCTTTTTTTTTTGATAGACTGGAGAGAATTTATACATGACCAAAACAAAACTGCAAGCACACCCAGTTAATGCCTGTTATTTCTTGTCAAACAAAAATTTAGACTAATATTATTCTCTTTCTGATTTTATTTTGTGTTCTGTTTATCTCAATTGGCTCCACAGATACCTTACAGGTACTTTACTTAAGGTCATATATTTCACTCCAGAAATGATAAGAGACTACCATGGGGAGATGTTGATCTTTTTTCAGAAGGAGGAAGAATGGTGTCTGTGTGTGTGTGTGTGTGTGTGTGTGTGAAGGAAAAGTTGTAGATTCCCTGAAGGAAAAAGTTGTTTACAATGTGCACATGGGGGCTTCAGTCATCTTTTTAAGGACAAAATCCATGGTTATTAATATAGATGTATAGTTGAAGAATAAACTTGGAAAGTCAAATCAGTTTTCTGAGTACTAAAAAAATTGCATATTCAGATAAATTGTGACTGATATCTTTTCAAAGCATGTCTGGAAGATAGTTCTTCTAAAAAATGGTTGAGTAGGAATTGTCCCTTGCTTATAAATCAGCACTTGACACTACATTGGTAGTGTACTTCAGAAGTTTCAGAAGAAGTGGGGTGAAAATATTTTTAAAAGACCCCATCAAGAAGTTTTTCAGCCATCACGACATCTATCATTTGATTAGTAGCAATAAAGTAAAAGCTGAGCTATGTGAGTGGTTCACTTGAACTTTGAAATAAAAGACATGTTTTGTTATAAGTCATCATATTTCAATATGTTAATCTGAACTTTTCAAAAAGTTGCTGTCAGTTCTATAATGAATGATCCATAAACAATTTATAAATTTTTCTATTTTAAATTCTTCAGAAACTTTGAAAATCATATGACAAATAACTGTCTTCTTCTCCAAAGAAGAATCAGTATTCTTGTTTATGGCAAAGGTGACCATGTTAGAATATAAGGGAAATTTGGATAAGGTATATGAATAAACTTTTATGGGTAGAACATAAATAGGGTGCCACAATTTTATTATGAGACACTGTTGTTACCAAGGATGGCTTAAAAACTTTTCAGCTTCAAACTTGTCAGCAACAGTACACATTCAGCTGGAATAAAAAGTGTGTATAGATTACTTTATATTTATATAGACATGACATAATATGAACTGATTGGGAACCATTATATTCCTTTATTGAGTTTTATAAATTCTTGAAAATGAGCTTTAGGCTACAAATTCCACTAAGACAAAAAAAGAAGATTCAAAGAAATTTTCAATGGTAGATAACATGGAAGATTTTCAGTGAAGGAGGGGAAAGGGGAAGAAAAGCCCAGTAAGGCAAGAGACCAGGAAAGTCAGTGAGAGGCTTTTAGCCTCAGTGCAATCCAGGTCCGAACAAGCTTAACAGCACCATAGGTCCTGGCAAGTCGATAGCAAGACAGCAGGGAGGGTCACAGTCCCAAAGTCTGTATCCAGGGCATACTGGGGCAAAAGACAGACCTAGGTTGGAAACAAAGCACTCCCTAGTCAGAACCTGGACATAAGGAAGAAATAAACCTCTGTAAAGGCAAGGCCCAGACTGCACAGGTAACATCTTGGTCAATGATAAGCCAGGTATGAGACCCCAACTCCAGAATAAAAATCTTGGATCTGTACTCCCTATACACCAGGAGCAGACCTAAAACAACAAAAATGAGCAAAAAAGGTAAAGCGTGCCTACCATAGGAAACTATTTTGCAGATAAAGATGATAACAATGTAATTTTTCTAGCTTTTTATTCTGGGTATTGTCCATAGGACTTCCATTAAGAGGTTTGCTTTATATTGTTTATGAGGGAAGATCAGAAGACCTTAGTACAGGACCTGGCTTACAACTAGTGTTTCTGACAAATGACTCATCTCTAACATATACAGAAAACTAAGTCAATTTTTTTTAAAAAAAAAGACAAGCCATTCCCCAATTGACAAATGATCAAAGGATATGCAAAGGCAATTTACAGATGAGGAAATCAAAGCAATCCATAGTCATATGAAAAGTTGCTCTAAATCACTAATTATCAGAGAAATGCAAATTAAAACATCTCTGAGGTACCACCTCACACCTCTCAGATTGGCCAATATGACCAGAAACAACAATGATCAATGTTGGAAGGGATGTGGGAAATCTGGGACACTAAAAATACATTGTTGGTGGAACTGTGAACTCATCCAACCTTTCTGGAAAACAATTTGGAATTATGCCAAAAGACACCAAAAAATGTACATACCCTTTGATCCACAATACGACTACTGGGTCTATACCCTGAAGAGATTATGAAAAAGGGTAAAAACATAACCTGTATAAAAATGTTCATAGCAGCTCTCCTTGTGGTGGAAAAGAAATGGAAACTGAAGGAATGTCCATCAATTGGGGAATAGCTTAACGAACTGTGGTATATCTATGTGATGGAACACTATTGCTCTCTTAGAAACCAGGAGGGATGGAAATTCAGGGAAGCCTGGAAGGATTTGCATGAACTGATGCTGAGCGAGATGAGCAGAGCCAGAAGAATATTGTACACCCTAACAGCAACATGGGAGTGATGATCAACCTTAATGGACTTGCTCATACCAATAGGGCAACAGTCAGGCACAATTTTGGGATATCTGCAATGGAGAATGCCATCTGTATCCTGAGAAAGAATTGTGGAGTTTGAACAAAGACCAAAGACTTTCTATGTACCTTTAATTTAATTTTTAAAAATTGTCTCATTATGTAATTCTACTATATCTCATACTATATATTTCTTCCTTAAGGATATGATTTCTCTCTCATCACATTCAACTTGGATCTTTGTATTCTATGGGAATGATGTAAAGACTAACAAAGTGCCTTCTATAAGGGGGGGGAGGGAAGTAAGATTGAAGGAAAACTTGTAAAACTCAAAATAAATAAAACCTTTCTAAAATCAAAAAGAAAATGATAACAATGCCATGTCAGAAGAAGAAATCAGTGAAAAATTACTCATGGGGAAGTCTTAAAAGAGTCTATGAATTGGACTCAAATCCAATAGTTCAAAGAAGAACTTGAAAAAGAATTTAAAAACAAAGAAGAGAGGAGGAAGAAAAGTGGAAAAAAGAAATGAGTCACGCAGGAAATTTATGAAAAATTGACCGAAGAAATCAACTCCTTTCAAAGTAAAAATAACCAACTGGAAAAAGAATATAAGTCTTCAAAAAATAAAATTGACAAACTGGAAAAAAAAACAAAGTTAATTAAAGAAAATAAAAACCTAAAAATTAGAATTGAACAAATAGAAACCCATGAATCTACTACACTACAAGATTCCATCAAACAAAATAAAAAGACTGAAAAAACTGAAGAAAATATAAATTACCTTTTAGAAAAAAACAACCTGGAAAATAGATCCAGAAGAGATAATTTAAGAATCATCAAGAAAGCCCAGGTAATTACCAAAAACCCTGGAAAACATGCAAGAAATTATCAGAGAAAACTATCCAAATCTACTAGAACAAGGAGACAAAATAGCCATTGAAAGAATATACAGAACCCCCCACCCCCAGCCCAGAAAGAGAACCCAGGATAAAAACTCCAAGGACTGTGATAATCAAATTCCAAAACTCTCAAATAAAGGAGAAAGTACTGTAAGCAGCAAAATGGAAATAATTTAAATACAAAGGAAACACAATCAGACCCACACAGGACCTATCACCATTGAAGGACTAGAGAAGCTGGAATATCATATATGGGAGGGCAAAGGACCCAGGATTACAACCAATAATTTACCTGTAAAATTCTGCATGTGCTGTCAGGTGAGAAGATGGATATTCAACAAAATAAACGACTTCCAAAATTTTCTAACAAAAAGACCAGAACTTAAAAGAGAATTCAAATGTCAAATACACAAATCAAGAGATGCATAAAAAAGGTAAATCAAAAGGGGAACCAAAGAAACCAAAACAAAACAAAACAAATGCTAGTCAAGACCATCAAATTGTAAATAACCTTAAAAGGGAAGATATAATACTTATAATTCTTGAGAATTGAAATTCTTTTAGGATAATTAAAGGGTCAAATATAAGGAAAGAGATTGGACTTAGAAAAAATGGATATCATTGGGTCTCATCTCATTGAAGAGGATCAAAATAATATCACTAGGTTTGAGACGAAGAGCCCTGAGGAAAAGCAGGATTGCTTAAACTTAAGTGTCAGTTCCCTTTGACCTCCTTTAATTCTGCCATGCTCACAAAGCTTAGCACTTAGTTTGATGAGAGCATGATAAACTGAGCAGTCCTGAGTCAGTGTCTCCCCACAACCTACAATTGATTGTAAAGTTCCTAAGTGAGACCTTCAGAGTCTCTCAGTACTTACAGCATTCTGAGATTCTTATAGTTAATTAAACCAGGGTTGGAATTTATCCATACTTTACTTAACAAGGGGGAAATAACATGGGGGCTGTAGGAGAAAGTATGCTTGGGGGGAGAGGTACAAATAGTTTAAGAAATGATTTGGCTTTGGAGGATAACTTGACTTATGAGGAAGATTTTGTGTTCCTGGAGGATACTTGAAAAGAAGGTAAGGTAAAAAAAATGATTAAAATTATAATTTGATGTGATTTGAGACAATGTTGCTTATCAAGCAATCAAGCAATCAATTTGTGATGACACTTTGATAACAATATGAGCTTATCAAGCAATCAAATAATCAAACTGTGATTGATATTTGAAAAAAAAGAAAAAGTATGCTTGGTGGGGAGGGGGACAAATAGTTCTTAAAATAATGTGGCTTTGAATGATACTTTGACTCATCAGGATTGTGTGTCCTTGGAGAATACTTGAAAAGAGGGCAAGATAAAAATGATTATAATTTTATGTAATTCGAAACTCTTGAAAAGTGTATGAGGCAGAAGAGGGGAGGGTACTTGGTGACTTTGAGGCTATGCTGCTTATCAAACAATCAAGTAGCCAATCAATCAATCTGCAGTGGCATTTTGATAGCACTTTGAGCACATCTAATGATCAAGTAATCAAGCTGTGATTGATGATATCTGATTGATAGTATTTGAATGATAAATAACACCAGGTGAAAAGGCACAGATTTATAATTTTAGAGAGAAAGAAAGTAGGATGTGAATATTGGGTGAATTCTATTCAATAGATTTCGCCTAGAGAAGAAATAAGATACATTCTACAGGGAAGGGAATGGTGAGAAGGAAAAGATTAGGGAAGAAGGAACTGATAAAAGGAAAGGCAAAAATATAAGTGAACATTAACTGAAAGTTAAATCTGAAAAGTTAAAGGGGAAAGGGAGTAAAACTTTGGTTAGGAAAAATAAGAGGAAAAGAAAGAAAAATATAAATGTGGAAAGATAGCATGGAGGGAATTACAGAATTAATAATCTTAACTGTAAATGTGAAGGGAATGTACTATCCCATAAAACAGAAGTAGATAGCAGAAGGGATTAAAAACCCAAATCCTATAATATGTTGTTTCAAGAAACACATTTGAAGCAGAGAGATACACACAGGGCAAAGGTAAAAGGATGGAAAAAATATATTATACATCAGCAGAAGATAAGGCAAAAGCAAAAAAAAACTAATTAGATTTCATTAAAAAGGATAGGCAATGGGTGGCTAGGTGGTGAAGTGGATAGAGCACCAGTCCTGGAGTCAGAAGTACCTGAGTTCAAATCTGGCCTCAGACACTTAATAATTACCTAGCTGTGTGGCCTTGGGCAAGCTACTTAACCCCATTTGCCTTGTAAAAACCTAAAAAAAAGGATAGGGAAGGAAGCTATATATTCTTAAAAGGCACCAAGTTATAGTATATGAATGTTGAGGAATACTATTGTACTATAAGAAACCATAAATGGTTGATCCCTAGAGAAACATGGAATGAATTACAGGATCTGATGTGGAGCAAAGGGAGAACCAAAAGAACAATGTACAAGTAACAACAACAATATGAAATGATTACGGTTTATGGATGATCTCATCAGTTCAGTGGGTTAGGCCAATTCTATTAGAGTTGCTATGGACAATGCTATCCCCTTCCAGAGAGAGAAAAACAAAACAATACAAAGCAAAGAAAAGAAAGGAAAAACCCTCCAGAATCTGATGAGCACTACAGTCACTATGTGTAAATATGTTTTACACAAATGTATTTATACAATATCAACCTGATTGTTCATCACTGAGGAGAAGGGAGTGGGAATGGAGGGTAGAAGGAAATTTTGTGAATTGAAATATACATATGCATATGAATGAATATTGGAAAACTTTCATAGTATGTATTTGGAAAAATAAAATATCAATAACAAAAGAAAATGTTCCCTAGTCAATAACTTCTACCCAAACTACTTTAAATTGACCAGCCTTACAACTTTTTCTTGGGTCAAAGATGGTGGGGGAGGAGAGGAGGAGCAGTTGGATCAATTCAAGACATGCCAAGTGCTTTGTTAGTTCCAGTGGCAAATGCGTCATTTAAGGACTCCAGAAAAAAAAAAGTGACTGGGTAGGATATGATTTCTGAATCATTTTAATCATTTAAAATTTCTCTCTGTCCCTATCTCTGTCTCTGCCTAAAAGATCAACAAATCACACTTCTATTGAAGCGCTTTTCTTTTTCTTTAAGAATGCTTTGAATAATATGATCATAGAATTAGAGCTTAAAGGATGTTTAGGGGTTACTGAGTCCTAATCTCTCATTTAATATATATTTCTTATATGCCCTAGACCATCCCAACCTTCACTTCTCATTTGATGGTTTAAGGGGTGCCATACTCTCTGAGAGGCAAGGATTATCTTCCTTAAGTGATCAGCTCAAATTCCCATCTGGTGTGTTCCCTCTATTATCAATTGCCAGTCGTTAAAATTCCAGTGTTATTTGGTAATGCTAGTTAATACATCTTCATTATAAATCAATCAGTTGCTATCTCCTGGATATCATCAAACAGTAAATTATATCAATTTAGCTTTTCAAAGGAATTAACTGATTATCAAATATAACAAGAATAAAAATAAAAAAGATATCGTCTCAAACTGGGCAAACTCTTCCCTCTATGCTTGGTCTTCAGGGACACTGGGGTCAAATTCATAGTGATGACTATAAAATGTTACCACCATCACTTTAAGATGAGTCAAACTGTTTCTTGAGTTGTTCCTTTGCCAGTAGGAAATTGGACCTCACTGCTTCTGGAAAGATTTAGAGTTGAACAAGGTGAGATAGGCAAGCAATCAGGGCTACCCTGGCTCCTCACCTAATGTTGTCTGGGTAGTGGCAGTCTGCCATGAACTCCTATCATTATAATACCCTTGTCTCCTCCAGCCTGGTCCATTATAATTCAATATCAATTTACTTAAGAGCAGGAAAGTACAAATTCAAAGGAGCAAAGAAAAGAGGGGTCATGTGTTCACAGTCATAGATTGACCCAAATTGGGGAGATTAAGCAGTTTGTTCCAATCTCTCTCCACACCAGGAAGCTTATAACTGTTCTTATTACCATCAGGTAAGAGAGATTGAATTCTTACATTAGAGCTTTTTTGTAGGTTGGCAGTCTGCACTCCTTGATGATGCTCTAATAACTGCATCCCTAGGATCCCTTCCCTTTTCTCCTATAAAGAAGGAACTGAGGGTCACTTGTCTTCAGTCCTGCAATTCTTAAGTATCTGAAGTGGGATTTGATCCAAGGTCTTTCTGATGAAAAGTCCTGCACTGTCTATACTATATCAGTGACTCTCAAATTTATTAGTCTGAGGAACTCAAAAAGTTTAGGTTTATGTATGTTCTAATATATTACTATTAATCATGTTAGAAATTGAAATCTTTGTAATAGAAACAATTTTGACATCACAGACACCCTAAATGAGTCCCACATTCCCCTAGGGGTTCCCAGATCACACTTAAATAATCCTTGCACAATGTTAAACTGTATCTCATATCAAGGATACTAAGATTCTATTGAACCTTTTTTTTCAGTATTCTTGCATCTAGACATGATAGGTAGTAAATGGCTCTTCATCATTAAATGTGGCAAGAACCTACTTGTGCATAAAATATATTATATTAAATCAACTTTACCCCTTCCTATAGTGTAGTTCCCACACACAATAGCACCAAACAGCATTCTACATCATAGTCTTCTAAATATTTTTCACAATAAGTCTTTCTTCTAAATGAGTTCTAGCACTACTTAAGAAAATATTCAATAGTCCTAAGAAAGTATGTTAAAAAACAGTAGTTGTCATCCACTTGTCATAATTACATAGTATTTCTTTTGTCTAAATTTATTTCATTTTAATGTATGGAATAAAATAAGCTTTTCAATAAAATAGTAAAATTAAAAAGGTGATTGCACGTGAAACTGAAAATCTATGTACAATTTGCTATTCCTTTAAAAATCATAGCAAAGTTATATAAATTTCTCTGGATGTAGATAGAATCTTTTCTTCATATTTCCTTTTTTTTTGCAAGGCAAATGGGGTTAAGTGGCTTGCCCAAGGCCACACAGCTAGGTAATTATTAAGTGTCTGAGACCGGATTTGAACCCAGGTACTCCTGACTCCAAAGCTGGTGCTTTATCCACTATGCCACTGAGCTGCCCCTTCATATTTCCTTTATAGTTAATTTGAGCATTTGTAATAGTCACAAAAATTATTTGTTCAGTCATTCTTACAACAATATTACTGTTACTGTATACAATATTTTCTTGCTTCTTCTCATTTTTTTCTTTGTAATTTTCTGTAAGCATTTCCATAATTTTCAAGGTCATTGGTTCATCATTTCTAATTGCACAAGAGTATTCTATCATAATCATATTTAACCATTCCCTAAATGATAGATATACCTGCAATTTCTAGTGATTTGACACCATAAAAGAGAGTTGCTATAAACATTTTAGATCATGTAGGGTTTTTTTTTTCATTTTTTCCTAATCATCTTAAGAAGCAGACCAAGGAGTGATATTGTTGATCAAAGGGTATATGTAATTTAATAATACTTTGGCTATCATTCCAGTTTGCTCTCGAAAATGGTTGAATCAGTTCACAAATCTATCAAAAATGAATTAGATTTCTGAGTTTTTCACATCCCTTCAGTGTTTTTCACTTAACTCTTCAATCATTTTAACCAATCTGATAGGTATAAAATGATAGTTCAAGGTTGTTTTAATTGGCATTTCTCTAATCAATATTGATTTAGAGATTTTTTTCATGTATAACTATGTCTTATTTTGATTTCTTCATGGGAAAATTTCCTGTGTATATCATTTGATCATTTATCATTTGAGGATTCTTTTATGTGTCCCTGTTTATCTTGCTAATGTCCTTCTTCTAGAAAACTATTAGAAGAGGTTCATCTTTTGTCCCTGAAATATTCAAACAGGTACTTTAAACAGTCAAAATTAACCTTTATACTTCTCATCACTGAGAACAATCACTTTAACCTTAAAGACAATTACTTAAAATTTTATGTCTAGGGATTTGGGATCAGATAAGATGAATTTTGTGATAAGATTAATATCTGCTGATCTTTCTCAACAACATGGATTATGCTCTCTACAACATGGGTTAGGTATATATCTCTTCATCTTTCTTGCTATAGTTGAATTTTTCCTTAAAAGAAGACAAAACAGGGGCAGCTAGGTGGTGCAGTGGATAGAGCACTGGTCCTGGAGTCAGGAGGACTTCAGCTCAAATCCAGCCTCAGACACTTACTAATTACCTAGCTGTGTGACTTTGGGCAACGCACTTAATCCCATTGCCTTGCCACAAAAAAAAAAAAGCCTAAAAAAAAAAAGAATGCAAAACAGACCTGGTTAGACTTCTGCTTCTCTGAAACAGTTGGGTAGTCACCTAAGAGTTTTAAAACACGCAACAAAGGGGCTACTAGGTGATGCAGTGGATAGAGCATTGGTCCTTGAGTCAGGAGGACCGGAGTTCAAATTCAGACTCAGACACTTAATACTTGCTTAGCTGTGTAACCTTGGGCAAGTCAATTAACCCCATTGTCTTAAATAAATATATATATTTTAAAAAGTGCCATGAAGGTTTAGTCAGAGTTTCTCAAACTTAATGGGTACCTAAGATCTCTAAATTAACCATACCCTGCCCCAAAGACCTGTAATCAGAAGCTTTTTCCGTAAGCAGTAAAGGGAGACTGAATCTGCAAAAAATGAAAATCTCCTTTTTGTTACCTATTTAATAATTTTCAAATGCTTCATTTGATGTAAAATTGAACTTGAACTAAAAGCATGATTGTGTTAGACCGGCCTTTAACAGATATCTTCCCTTTTTATAAATTTACTTGTCAGTTCATCCAGGTGAAATCTTTCCTCGAGTAGCATACTATTCTCCCACCTTAACCCCAAATATCTATACTACTTTGCTGATAAAAATCAGAATTGGTATCATAATAAAGAAAATCTTCCTCCAAATGGTTGAGTAGCTTTCAAAGTTCTAGAAGAGTCTATCTGGTAGTGAAATTCATTAGGAAGATATCAATTTACCTGTGGTAGAGTTTTTGTTTGCTGTTTTTAATTTTAGTACGTACTTATATAAGAAAACCTATGCCTGAATCAAAGTTAAAATATTTTGGAAAGGTGCTTCAGAGATGCCTGTGGGATCTTTAGAATAGTTCCAATAATCTATATCCACATACCCACAGATATACAGACCCACCTAGGTACATATTACATAATAGAATAAAGATAGCACCTCTCTTAATGGTGGCACTTGCCAAAAATTGACCAAAACATGATAGCCTATAAAGAAGCAGGTAGAGAAGTCTAAATTCATCATGGTACCCAATACCCTTTTTGTGTCTTAAGGACTTTTCCAATATTCTTATTCTTTTAAGCAAAAGTTCAGGGTCAGACTCAGAGGTGAGCGGGAGCCAGTTCTTACACAGAACCAATAATTAGGTGTTCAAAATGACCCTTATCAATTTTGAAGACTAACCTTTGACATTTTACTGATTCTAAGATTTCTCATTTTCTCCACAAACTTACTCCCACTCCTGTCTGTAAATATGTTCCTCTACTTTAATTCTGTACTATACTATACCTATATAGAGTCCCACCTTGGTTCCAAATGTCCTTTCATCATCATTTTTGCATGTTGGTCACCCTACCTACTTCCTTATACCAGTCCAATCTCACTCTCTATAGAACCCTTTCTTACCACTTTTTCTTATGTTTGATTTAATCACACTGTCATTAAATTTGTCCTAGCTTTTTCTCTCTTTTATGGATATACTTTTAAAAATCTTGTTTTATTTTTTCTAACTATACTTAAGCTCCCTCCAAATAAATCATTTATCTCTCAAAAAACATGTATTTTTTATCTGATAAAGTTTTATTAATATATTCTCAAGGAATTCAATTTTAGTTTATATCAGCAATTACTTCTTGTAACCATTTATACAATTAGGAATGATGTTTGTGATTTATCAAACCATTATAAATGAATAAGAATAAAAATTCTAGAATTTTCAATGTAATATTTCTCTAACAGGATCAAATATGCAAGGACTTGAATAAAAACCTGAATCTCAGACTATCTAGGTTAAAGAAGAATATTGATTTAGTTGTACAAAAAAAATTGGGCTTGTAATTGCAATAATTGTTCTTAACAGCTCAGTCACTCTATCAAATATTGCCATGGAAACTTTTAATACTTTAGATTTGTACCCCAATACTACAAATAAACTAAGCATGTTGTTAAATTTTACACTCTTGGCAATATTATAAATAATAGATACATATTCTACAAGGGATAATATTCTAATGCTATATTTTGACCATTTCTCCAGAATATTTTGCTTTAAGTAAGTAGTATGATTCAAAGCACCCAAAACAAGTTCAAAAAGTAATGCCAACTCCAACAAAAACTCTTCCAATAAATACAAAGTCTACGATGAGAATTCACAGTCCAAGTTAAACTACAGAAATTGTTCTTTAGATACCTTTGGGGGGGATACTATTTTAAAAAATCCTAGGATGAAGCAGAATACAAATTGATAAAATTGCTAAGATTTGAGCAGATTTGGAATCAGGTTTAAAGTCTGAATTTTCCTCATCAAAGAGGTTAATGCTGGAATTTTCAGTTGGGGACTTTGTCACAATTAAAACATCATTAATTTTGAACACTCTCAATTCCACAATAGAAAAATTGAAATACTGAAAGGAACTTCATAAATCATTCTAACATATAACCTCAATAGATTTCTTTGAACTAATAACTATTCAATTTTTCAATTGTTGTTTGACAACCCCTTACTGAGATTCCCCATTCCACTTTGGCATAGATCTAGCATTTATAAAAAGTTTATTTTTATTTTGTTTTCCACTCATATAAAGCTTAATTTTCTTCTTAGTGTCATCTAGCCATTGCTACTTGTTCTACCTTCTGGTATCAAAATGTAAAAGTGCAATAATCTCTTTTCCACATGACAGTTTTTTATTTATACCATATGCATTGGGGTAGAAAAAAATAGGAAAACAACTTCAACCAATTTAATAGGTAAACAATCAAAAAAACTAGTGTGTGTGTGTGTGTGTGTGTGTGTGTGTGTGTGTGTGTGTACCATAAAGCTAAAGTTGAAATGTTGATAATAAAATTATATTTGCATATAAATTGTTGACCTCTAATAACTAATCCCATTGTATCAAAAGTCCTTGTGTGTGCCTATATTTTGAAGGGGTCTCTCAGAATAAAAGATAATACACAAAGTTTCTGGGTTTGGGAGGTGTTATCCTTCCTGGCATGTTCTCCTGTATGTGAAGAGGGTTCCAATTAATGAGACACCTTTCTAACAATCAAATCCACTCTTCGAATCATTTCTGAATCCTTGCAATATTCAGCAAGTCTAACTATGATTTATTTAGTCATACAATTCCTATCTTCCACCCCTTGTCCAAGGTCTTGGGTCTCCTGTTTGTTATTAGTTTTTACTGCCTTAAGTTTAGAGACTTAATTACATACTTATAGTACCTGGAGTTTTCTTTGATATTCAAAACCCCTTTTTACAATCATGTGTTATAAATCAATTAGAAGGTCTGCTCTTTGGTGTCACCAACTTCTGGTACCCAGTCTCACTTCAAACAGACAACTATTTATCTAAGAGATAAATTTTCACTCTTCTTCCTTCCCTTTTTCCTATAGAAATGAGACCATGTCAAATCTTTCTTGGTTAGAGAAACTCCCCTCTCTAGCCCACTGTGTTACACAGTGAATAAATTTCTCCTTTGGCTAAGAATAGCTTACCATCTAGTGAATTCATTCTCAGATCTTCTATAATAGTTTTCTTAATCATCAGATATACCTTTTAGTACATTTGTCTGATAGCCAATCCCATTGTAAGTTTGAATATTGTTAACCATAATTTTCTTAGACTAAAAATGAAATAGTTTTATAAATGAAGTTTTATTCTCTAGGATGTTACCAAAAACCCATGGGTGAATGGCATCCTTACAAATGCCAACACTGATACAAAATTCTGGGGCTATTTTATACAGAAAAGACAAAGAATTATAAAACTGAATATGAGATTTCTGATAGATGACATAGTTCTACAATACGATCCCCTCATTGTAGCTGCTGGCTACTTGAATTTGGTTCTGCCTATGAGGAATCATTATTCAGACTCTGGAAAGCAAGGGTGGAAAGAAAACAAAATTTATTAAAAAGGTCACAAGACATAGAAAGGGCTAGGGTAAGAGAGATAGAGAGATAAAAGAACAGCCAAGCAGCATTGGCTGGGCCACAGGTTGGTAGAGAAAACTGTGGCCCTGAGCCAGGGTCCAACCCAGGTTTTTATATCTTGCCTCTCATCCAGAGGGCAAAAAATGAACTCTCTTCCCCTATACTGGACACAGAATTGGGTAGAAGGTAAAGCTTAAGGAGTCTGAATACAAATTTTACATTAAACAATGAATCAATGGTACATCAGGAATGGGGATCTCCACCCTTAAAATTACAATTGTTTCTGTTACAATAATAATTCTTTACTTATAGTCAATTTACATCTCAAGAGTAGGTGGTGGTCAATTTACATCTCCACCCAATTTCTACATTCATAATTCTCTACATCTTTCCCCTGCATTATCATAAATTATAATATTTGCTTCAAAATTCCTATTGATAAGAATTTCACTTAGACTAAGAGGGGAAATATTTATAAATAGCCATATGATTCTTCTCTCATCACCCAAGATGTCTTATCTTGTGGTTTGCTAAATCTGAAGGAATTAATTGGTGCTATCACTGAGCTGATTAGGTAATATTGACACGGGTCAAGTTAACATTTTAGATGTAGGAGACAGGCCTTACATAACAGACTGAAACTTTTACACACTGAGACAATATTCAGATTTATAACTCTCAGAGGCTGAGACTAATTTTTATTCATAAATATGGAATTATTATCAGACAAAGAAGACCAAGACAGAAGTAGCTTTTTAGATTCTACCTTTTAAAGGTGTATTCTTGGGAGTCTGGCTCTCTAACAAGACCCCTTCTCCCACATATATATCTGCATATTCAGTGAAGTTAGAAAAATATTAACAAATACATATGTTAATCTAATTCTATGTTTTCTCTTTTTTGTAAGACCAAATCAAGGAGTAGAACCAAGAAAACAATGTACACATCAATAACAATATTGTGAGATGAACAACCTTGATAGAAGCAGCTCCTCTCAGCAGTACAGAGAGCTAGGACAACTGTATTTGACTGGCTATGGTTATCCCCATTCAGAGGAAGAAAAAGAAAAGAAAAGAAAACACACACACACACACACACACACACACAAAAAAGCCCAACCTTTCAGAATCTGATGAACACTTTATAAAATTATCTCCTATATATCTCTTTGCCTTAAACCTAATTTTTCATACTGAACATTATTAATTTGTAAGCATGTTTATCAAAATATGTATGTTACAATGCTAACCTGACTGTTCACTGGTGAGGGGAGGGGGGTAGGAAGGAAGGGTGGAGGGAAATTTTGTAACTTAAAAATATACCTGTGCATAGGTTAAAAATAAATAATAATTTTTTTAAAAAGGACCAATTCCTGGAGGTTAACACTTGTCCCTTATTAGGACAAACTCTGAAGGTTAGCACATAGATAATTTAATTATCATTTTTAAAGCCAAAACTCACAGAGGACCCTTCCTCTTAAAATATCAGAATGTTACAGACTTGTTACTTCATCTAAACCATCTCAATAATCTAGTACTTCAACACTTAGATTTATGCATCATATAATTGAGTAATTGTAGTTAAATCTACAGGAGAAAAGAAGACCCTCACATTGTTGTCAATGAGGATTTGGGGGATCATCAATTAAAGATAAAAACTGAGGGTTACTGCAAGACAAGCTCTGGGATTGTATTCTCAGGATTTTATTATAAAATCTAGCACAGTAAACAGGTTAAAAAAATTTTCTTCTGCCTTCCAGAGAAGCACTTTAGGACTGGGGGGGGGGGGGGGGGGCGGGGGGAGAAAGACTGAGACACACAGAGAGAGAGGCAAAGATAAGGAACAGCCAAGCAGAGCTAACTGGGCCAGGGGGTTGGACTGGCTCCATATAGAGATCCAGCTTATGGTTTTATAGACTTGCTCCTTATTTGGATCCTGAGGGCACAAAGGGAAATCCCTCCACCCTTACATTCCTAAAACCAAGTAGAAGGTTGGAGGCTAAGAGACTGGGAAGGAGGAGACAGGAAACAAATTTTACATTAAACAAAGAAGCAATAGGAGTCAATTTACATCTTAAGAACAAAAATTTAACAGCATTAAAAATTACAGAGCTTATCCTTAATTATAATTTTCTACATTCATAATTCTCTGCATCAACACAAGGTAAAATTCTTAAACCTCCCCCCAAAAAATCAGAGGACTCTAATCTCTAAAATGACCATGTTAATAATCTTCTTTCCTTAGTCTTCACACAACTAGGGCAGCAAGTCTCCAGTTCACGAAAAGGGACTCAGGTTATTTCTCTCACTAATGCAGATTAAGCACAGAACCTACTTTCTGTCCTTCCTCAGTCCTGCAAAAATCAATACATAATGACTAAGTCCAGGCACAAGAAGAAAAGGATGTGGATCAGAAGAGTAACATGATGATTGCTTGTCAGAGTGAGTAATATAGGGTACAGGTCTAGGTCTTGAGAAGGTAGTCAAATTAAGGTAGTTTAAAAAAAAGAATCTTAAAACATATTGTTAAAATAACACAACAAAAAGAATAATAAAAATAGATCACAGTAGGTAATGGAGACCATCTAAAAATGATCTCCCTAAGATGAGGAGATCAGAAAATTTATACAGCAACAAGGGGAGGAGAACAGAATATACATAATAAGATTAGACAAAACCTTAAACTTGCCTGGAGATCAATCTATTATTGATATTATATTGTTGCTGCTGGAATTTGGGGGAGGGACACCAATTAAAAAAAAGAAATTGGAAAAACAGAAATAAGGGTTACTGAAACATGAAGAAATTTGCACACTCTCTGGAAATATAAAACTACTCAGGATTTTATTACAAATTATTACAAGGTAAACAGGTTAAAAGGAGTAAGCATTTTGAGGATGGTCTAGCTGAAGTTGGAGTGAGAGTAAGAAAGGAGAGAACAAGAGCCAGAGGGATAGTGAGAGCAGGAGCGAGAGCGCACTTGAGCCACGTGGCATAGGGCCCATGGTGAACCACCAAGGTCTAGCATGGGAGCACATAGTTTAGGAAGGAAAGAGAGTTTCAGACATACTGCAAGAGTGGAAGTTAGAGTAGAGAAGAAGCAAGAAGGGGTGGTGCTTCTCTTAAATACACTTCTGTAGTAAGTTGGATAAGGGGTGGCACTTGGAGGGTGGTCTAGCACCTGGGCCAGATATTCCCCAATGGAAGCAATGTACTGGTCCTTCCTGACACAAGGGATAAGCTCTCTAAATTCAACACCTCATTTCCTATCATGCCATAAGCACTGAGAGCAAAAGGAGAAATCCCCCACCCATTGTGACTGAAACCAAGTAGAAGGTTGAAGACTAAGTGTTGGGAAAGAGGAGACAGGATATAAATTTTACATTAAACAATGAAACAATTTACATCTCAACAGCAAAGAGCCTTCCTCACCCTTAACAAGATTCTCAGATTTAACAGCATTAAAAAAATTACAGAATTTGTTTTTGATTATAATTTTTCTACATTCATAATTCTCTTCATCATTTTCAGAGAACCATCCTTCTACAATGCTATTTTTCCTGAGAGAGGTAATATTATTTTTTTGAGTTTATGTGCCAGGAGGACAGGGTGAGTATTTGTTTTTAAAGCCTAAAGGAGGACCAAATTCTTTCCTGGATTGAGGAGGGCATGACAAGATCTTCCTTTCAGATTATAAAGGATGCAAATCTTTTCTGGAATAAAGAGAGCAGAACTAGTCTTCCTTTCAAAGTTTAAGAATAGCACAATCCTTTCCTTGAAATAGCTAAGTAACATCAACCTTTGACCAGGAATAGTTATCTTGAAGTAATTTTACTTTAACAATAGAGACACAGATAAGTCAGCCTTATCACTAATACAAAGAGGTTGGGTACTCTTGCAACTTAGACTCCAGGGAGCACCTAGCAAGAAACTCTGGGGTATCAGAAATTGAGTCTCTGGTGAGGAATCTTTGGAAAACTCCCCTTTATAGATGCTGATAAAGCCCTAGATAAAATACAACATGCATTCCTATTAAGAACACTAGAATGTTTAGGAATAAATGGAGTTTTCCTTAAAACAATAAGTAGTATCTATCTAAAACCATCAACAAGCATATGAAATGGGAATAAACACAGAGCATTTCCCATAAAATCAGGGGTGAAACAAGGATGTCCATTATCACCATTACTTTTCAATATAATATTAGAAATACTATCTGAAGCAATAAGAGAAGAAAAAGAAAATTGAAGGAATCAGAATTGACACTGAGGAAGCAAAGCTTTCATTCTTTGCAGATGATATGATGGCATTCTTAGAGAAATCAAGAAAATCATCTAAAAACCTCCTTGAAACAATTAACAAATTCAGCAAAGTAGCAGGATATAAAATAAACCTACAAATCATATATATATATATATATATATATATATATATATATATATATATATGAATCACAAAGACTAAGAGCAGGAGATAGAAAGAGAAATTCCATGAAAAGAAACTATAGACAACATTAAATACTTGGAAATCTACATCCCAAGACAAACATAAAAATTGTATGAACACAATTATAAAAGCACTTTTCCCCAAATAAAGTCAGATATAAATATTTGGAAAAAAATTTCAATTGCTCCTGGTTAGATCAAGCTAATATATTCAAAAATGACAATTCTACCCAAATTAAATTACTTATTCAATGCCATACCAATCAAACTACCAAATAACTACTTTACCAAGCTAGAAAAAAATAATAACAAAATTTGTCTGGAGCAACAAAAAGTCAAGAATAGCAAGAGAATTGATGAAAAAAAATTATAAAGGAAGATGGCCTAGCTCTAGCAGATCTAAAACTATACTATAAAGTGGTAGTCATCAAAACTGCCTGGTACTGGTTTAGAAATAGAGTAATGGGTCAGTAGATTAGGGTAGGTTCAAAAGAAAACCAGTAAATGACTAGAGCATTCCATTATTTAACAAACCCAAAGACATTAGCTTCTGGCATAAGGACTCACTATCTGACAAAAATTGTTGTAAAACCTGGAAAGTAGTGTGACAAAAACTAGGCATAGACCCACATCACACACACTATACCAAAACAAGTTCAAAATGGGTATAGGATTTAGACATAAAGGGTGAAATCATAGATAAATTAATAGACCAAGAAATACTCTATCAGATCTATGGAAAGGGGATAAATTTATGATCAAAGAAGAATTAGAATTATAAACTTTATATTATATTATATATATTATATATTATATATTGTATTATTTACATTATAAACTGCAAAATGAGTTATTTTGACTATATTAAATTAAAAAGTTTTTGCACTAATAAAATCAATGCTGCCAAAGATAGAAGAAAAGCAGAAAGCTGGGAAACAAATCTTCACAACTGGGAAATCTGATAAAGGTCTCATTTCTAAAATATATAGAGAATTATATCAAATTTATAAGGTTACAAATCATTCCCCAATTGATAAATGGTCAAAGGATATGAATAGACAGTTTTCAAATGAAGGAATTAAAGTTAAATATAATCATATTGAAAAAATACTCCAAATCATTATTGATTATAGAAATGCAAATTAAAACAACAATAAGGTATCACCTCACACCTATCAGATCGGTCAGGTTTAGAAAAAAAGGGAAAATGATCAATGTTGGAGTGGTTGTGGGAGGATTGGGACAATTATGCATTGCTAGTGGAGTTGTGAAGGGATACAACCATTCTGAAGAGCAATTATGAAACTATATGCCAAGAGCAATTAAACTGTTCATCCCCTTTGATCCAGCAATTCCAATTCTAGGTCTATATCCAGAAAAATAATTGAAAATGGGAAAAGTCCTATGTGTTCCAAAATATTCAAAGCAGATCTTTTTTGTGGTGGCAAAGAACTGGAAATTGAGTAGATGTCCAACAAATGAGAAATTGTTAAACAAGTTATGGTACATAAATACTATGGAATATTATTGTTGTATAAGAAATCATAAATAGTTGAACTCTGGAGAAGCATGGAATGAGTTACAGGATTTGGTGCTGAGCAAAGGGAACAGAACCAAGAGAATAATGTAGGCATGATCAACCCTGATGGAAGCAGCTCCTTTCAGCAGTTCAGAGAGCTAGACCAACCTTATTAGACTGGCTATGTACAATGTTATTCTCATCCAGAGGAAGAAAAACAAAACAAAACAAAACAAACAACAAACCAACCCTTCAGAATATGATGAACACTGTATAAAAATTATCTCTTATCTATCTCTTTGCCTTAATCCTAATTCCTGATACAGAAAATGACTGATTTGTAAAAACGTTTATCAAAAATATTTAAGTACATTGTAAACTTGACTGTTCAACACTGAGTAGAGTGGGAAGGGAAAGTAGTGGTTGGAAGGAAATTTTATAACTTAAAAATATACAGGATAAAAAAACTAAATAAATAAATTTTAAAGAATTTTTAAAAAGAGATTAGATCATATAAATTGATTCTTTTAACTTTTCATATTTTTGCCCTAGTTATATGAAAAAGCAAGTCTAAACGTTCACTTTTAAAAGTTTGAGTCCCTAACTTTCTCCTACCCTACTCCCCCACTAATTTAGTTACTTGGTGTAGATTATAAATATGCAACCATCAAACACATTACCACAATACACATATTGCAAAAGTAAGCATAATAACCCCACACACACACACCTCACAAAGAAAGAGAAACTTTGAGAAAAGTAAAGTGGGAGAGGGGAAGTGTGCTTCAGTCTCTATGCAGATACGATTAGCTCTTTATTTGGAGTGGATAGCATTCTTTATCCTAAGTTCATCAGAGAAATCGCTTCAATATTTTTTCCCTTTGTTGCTATTACTAGCTATATTTCCTTCCATCCTATTCCTCCACCTTCCTTTATTCCATTCTCTTTCTCCTTTCACCTTGTCCCTCCTCAAAAGTTTGTTGTATCTGACTATCCTCTCCCACAATCTTCCCTCTCTTTTATCACCTATCCTCCCCCTTCACTCCCTGTTCCCTTTTTCCCATCCCATTTACCTCCTGATTTCCTCTAGGGTAAGATAGATTTCTTTGTGCAATTGAGTGTGTATGCTGTTTCCTCTTTGAGTCATTTCCAATGAGAGTAAAGACTCGATAACTACCCCTCACTTTGCCCCTCTTCCACGCCATTGCAAATTTACTTGCATCTTGTATGTGAAATAACTTACACCATTCCACCTCTCGATTCCCTAACTAACCAGTACATTTCTTTCTCATTCATCTTTACAATATATCATATTTTGAAATTCAATTCCCTCCTCTGCTTTGTCTATGTATATACATATATATGTATGTATATATGCACACAAATATATGATCCTTCTAACTTCCCTAATAAACAAGGAGGTTCATATGAGTTATTAATATCATTTTCCCATGCAGGAATACAAGCAGTTCAACATGATTAAGTCCCTCATAATTTGCCTGTCCTGTTCACCCTATTTATGCTTCACCTGTGTCCTGTATTTAAAGGTCAAACATTCTGTTCAGTTCTGGTCTTTGCATCAGGAAAGTGTGAAAGTCCAGTATTTCATTAAATGTCCATCTTTTCTCCTGAAAGAGAATATTCAGTTTTTCTGGTAGTTGATTCTTGGTTATAATCCAAACTCCTTTGCCTTCCAGAATATCATATGCCAAGACCTATAAGCCCTTAATATAGATGCTACTAAATCCTGTGTAATCCTGACTGTAATTCCACAATATTTGAACATTTCTTTCAGACTATATTATTTTCTCCTTGACTTGGGAGTTCTGAAATTTGACTATAATATTTCTGGCAGTTTTTCTTTTGGGATCTCTTTCAGGAGGCAATTTGTGGATTCCTTCAATTTTTAGCTTACCCTCTGCTTCTAGAATATCAGGGCAATTTTCCTGTATAAATTAAATCTAGGGTTTTTTTTGTCATGATTTTCAAGCCATCCAATACTTTCTAAATTGTCTCTCCTAGATACATGTTCCAGATCAGTTGTTTTTGCAGTGAGATTTCACATTTTCTTCTAGTTTTTCATTCTTTCGGTTTTGTTTAATTGTTTCTTGATTTCTCACAAAGTCATCAGCTTCCCTTAACTACATTCTATATTTGAAGAAATCATTTAAAAAAATTTGATTATATTATTTTAATTTTTGTACAAATGATGTTTTTTATACATTGCTAAAATATGCTTGTTTAAGATTAAACATAATGTCCCCTTCCCCCCAAAAATAGACCTTCATGAGCAATAAAATAAAGAGAAAAAATTAAAATTAATATAAAAAAATAAAATAATAGGGGCAGCTAGGTGACACAGTGGACAGAGCACTGGCCCTAGAGTCAGGAGCACCTGGGCTCAAATCCGGCCCCAGACACCAAACAATCACCCAGCTATGCAGCCCTGCTAAAGCCACCCAACACCATTTGCCCTGCAATGCCCCCCAAAATAATAATGATAATGATAATAATAACAATAATAATAATAATAATAATAATAATAATTATAATAAGTGCTTCAGTCTGTGTTCCAACACCACCAGCTCTGTCATGGGTGGATGACATTCTTTATGATAAGTCCATCACAAAAGATACTTCCATATTTTTCTGCTATTGCCATTGCTGATCACAACTCCCTCCATTCATACTTCCCCACTACCATATACTATATTTTCTTTCTCTTTTCACTCTATCCCTCTTCTTAAATGTACTGTAAGGTAGCTGAGTGGTGCAGCAGACTCATCACCAGCCCTGGGGCCAAGAGGCCCCGAGCCCACATCCCACTCCTAAGGCCCAGCAACCACCTGTCCCTGTAGTCCCAGACAGTTCATCCAATACCAGACCCTTGCAAGAAGTAAAAAAAGAAAATGTTATATCTGACCACTCTTCCCCATGATCCAACCTCTCCTCCATCACTCACATCCCCCATGCCCTGTCCCCTTCTCTCCTTTTTTACTCTAGATGTCTATACCCCATTGAGTATTATATGCTGTTTCTTCTCTGAGCCATCTCTGATGAAAGTGAAGGTTCCCTCATTGCCCTTCACCTTTCCCCCTTCCATATCATTGCAAAAGCTCATTGTAATAAAAAAATCTTATTAAATCTTAAAATATTTTAGCCTATTCTACCTCTCCTTTCTCTTACTCCCATTACATTTCCCTTTTAGCCATTGACTCCATTTTTACAATATTTTATATCGTAAAATTCAGCTCTCTCCTGTGCTTCATCTATACAAAGCTTCTACCTGCTATATTAAATGAGAAGTTTCTTATGAGTATTATCAGTATCCTTTTTCTATGCAGGAATACATGTAGTTCATCATCATTGAATCTCTCATATTTTACCCTTCTCCTCCACTCTCTATGTTTCACCTGAGTCTTGTATTTGAAGATCAAACTTTCTGTTAGCTCTGGTCATTTTAACAGGAACATTTGAAATTCCCCTGGTTCATTGAAAGTCCATCTTTTTCCCTGGAAGAGGACATTCAGTTTTGCTGGGTAGTTGATTCTAGGTTGCATTCTGAGCTCTTTTGCCTTCCAGAATATTATACTCCAAGCTCTATGAGCTTTTAATATAGTTGCTGCTAAGTCCTGTGTGATCCTGACTGCAGCTCTACGATATTTGAATTGTGTCCTTCTAGCTGCTTGTAATATTTTCTCTTTGACTTGTGAGTTCTGGAACTTGGCTATAATATTCCTAGGGGTTTTTTTAAAATCCCTTTCTGTGGGAGATTGGGAGATTCTCTCAGTTTCTATTTTGTCCTCTGCTTCTAGGATATCTGTTCCATTTTCTTGTAGGAATTCTTTAAAAAATGAGGTCAAGGCTCTTTACCTGATCATGACTTTCAGGTATCCCAATAATTTTTAACTTATCTTTCCTGAATCTGTTTTACAGATCAGTTGTTTTTTCAATGAGATGTTTCACACTGTCTTCTAATTTTTCATTCTTTTGGTGTTGAAGTATTGTGTCTTGACTTGTTGTAAAATCAGCAGCTTCCTTTAATTCCATTCTCCATCTGAAGGATTCGTCTTCCTCAGAGAGCTTTCTGATCTCTTTTTCCATCTGGCAGTTCTGCTTTTTAAAGCATTTTTCTCCTCAATAACTTTTTTGAACTGTTTTATCCATTTGACCTATGCTGGTTTTAGACATGTTATTTTCTTCAGCATTGTTTTGGATCTCCTTGACTAAGCTGCTGACTTCTTTTTCATGGTTTTCTGTGTCTCCCTCATTTCTTTTCCCAATTTTTCTTCTATCTCCCTCACTTCATATTCAAAATCTTTTTTGAGCCCAGTCATAGCCTGAACTCAATTTCTGTTTTTTCTTGCAGTCTTTAGATACAGGAGCTTATACTTTTTTCATCTTCATATTGAGTGTCTTGATCCTTCCTGGGATCACAGATAATGTATTTATCGATGGTGTTTCTCTCTTTTTCCCTCTATTTACTCATTTCCCCAGCCTGCACCTGGTTTTGGGGTGCTTCCTGAGCTTTTGAGCATTATTGGGATACCCTCCCCCCAAAGCATCTCCATGTGTGAGGCTCTGTCTTCCCTCCTGGTCTGTGAATGACCACAAATACACCCCTCTGCCACAGGGCTGAGGTGGGTAGGCCCTGCTGCTCTATGGGGGCCTAAACTGTGATCATGATCTGAATATGGTCAGAGCCCCAGATTCCTGTTCCAGGTACAGAAGACAGACCTTGGAAGTCTCTCTCTACTCCCATACCTTGGGTATGCTGTGCACTCAAGGATCAGTTGCCTGGGGGCTCCTACTTACTGGTTCCATCTGTTTCCATTTCTTGCATCTGAGCTGCTGTGGCCACGCTGCTCAATGAGAAATCATTTTCTTCAGAAAGCTTTTTTAATCTCCTTTCCCATCTGGTCCATTTACTTTTTAAGTTATTCTTCTTCTCATTGGTCTTTTGGACCAATTTGACCCAAACTGATTTTTAAGTTGTTATTTTCTTTATTTTTTTTTTTGTAATTCTTTTACCAAACTGCTGACTTGGTTTTCATTTTCAAAATCTTTTCTCTTCCCAATTTTTCCTCTACCTCCCTTACTTGATTTTTAATTTTTTTTTATTTTTGCAAAGTAATGGGGTTAAGTCACATAGCAAGGCAATTTTTAAATATCTGGGACCAGATATGAACTCAGGTCTTCTTGACTCCAGGGCCAGGGCTCTGTACATTGTATCACCTAGCCACCCTTAAAATCTTTTTTGAACTCTTCTTTAACCTGAAACCAATTAATATTTTTCTTGGAGGTTTTGGATACAGGAACTTGAACTTGTTATCTTCTGAGTGTGTATTTTGATCCTCCAAAGCACCAAAGTAATTGTCTACAGTCGGATTTTTCTTCTTCTGTTGTTTGCTCATTTCCTGAGCCTATGACATAATTTTAAGTCTTTGTTAAGGTGGGGTTCTGCTTCCAGTATGAAACTGTCCCAAGCTTTTGAGGGTTTTTGTAGCTGTTTTCAGGTATACTCCCCAGGACCTCAATTTCTCCAAGGTCTTATGGAGGCTCTGACTGCTCTCCTGGCCTATGCTCTGGTCTTTGAATGACCACAAACACTCACCTCTGACCTGGAGCTATGAGGAGGGACCCTGTTCCTCTATGGCAGTAAAACTACTTTTCCTGAGTCTGAGGCCTGGATCTGAGAATGGGCAAAGCCACAGAGTCTTGCCTCAGGGAGAGCAAAAAGATCTCTGGAGGAGTGGCTAGGTGGTGCAGTGGATAGAACACCCAGCCATGGAGTCAGGAGTACCTGAGTTCATATCAGGCCTCAGACACTTAATAACTACCTAGCTGTGTGGCCTTGGGCAAGCCACTTAACCCTATTTGCCTTGCAAAACCCTAAAGGAAAAAAAAAAGATCTCTGGAATCTTCCTGACTTCCTTATGGTCCATGGACTGAACATTCTGGAAGCAGCTGCCATGCCCATTGGCTCCCCAGGACTACTCCTGGTTCTCCATCAGGTCTGCAATGAGACCTGCACTGGACTGGCCCCTCTCTCACTCTGATGTGGCAGATTTTTTCCTGCTGAGCTTTGCAATTGTCCTTGGCAATAACTGGACTGAGAGGTCTGGAAACAACCATGGATGCTGGGGTCCCAGGTGCCCCCATGAACCCAAAAGCTGGAATTGTTCCTGGATGACTGAAGCTGGTTCATTCTGGCAGGCCTGTGCTGTACTATTGGACCCTTTCTAAACCTGGTGTAATAGACCTTTTCCACAGATATTCCAAATTATAGTGGGTTGGCAATTGTTTCATTCAGTCCTTTTAAGGTTTCTGTCACTCAAGAATTTAGCTAGAGTTATTATTTAAAGATATTTGGAGTGCTTTGAGGAAGAGTTTGTGTAAATTCCTGCCTTCATTCTGCCATCTTAACTCTGGCCCCTGAAGAAATTATTTTTTAAAAAATATGTGAACTGTTTATTCCTGTGAAATTATTACATTTTTCATAGGAGCTGGCCCCCATGGGTTCAATAATTTAAAGTTATCTCAGGGGTTAATTTTGAGTTTTAGTTTTAGTCCACTGCCAACTCAAAAGGCTTCTAATTTCAGATTTAGAAACTAGCTTGAAATATTTTACTTTTTAGAATTAGTTTGTACTTTTCCTCATCTCCTTTCATTCTTACACCTACTACATCAAATGATGATCTCGGTGGAAAAAAATCTTCTATGTAGTGGATGGATTATAATATGCTATGTAATTTATACAAAACTCGGTCTTAGGTGAGAATGAGGGAAAGATTTTAGGTCAGAGCGCTATAAAAGTCAAACATGAAGAATCAAAAACAAACCTTTTTTGAGTAATGTTTTGTTCTTGAATTTAACTGGGAGATTGATGGAAGCTAAGGAAAATACAATGATGTTTGAAAATTCATGAGCTCTGTATGAATTACCTCTACAGGAACTATAGGTAACATGCAAAGAGTCAAAATTTTGCAGGATTAAATTGCATTCAGCAAATGTCTTTTGGGCATTTTGAGTTTCACTATTTTAGGAATCAAGGAACTATGAAAGAATGAATAAATGTGTATTTTATTGTGAAGATACCTTTAATTTTGATATTATGGCATGATTAGCAGAGAAATTATTTTCCCAAGACAAATAAATATTTCAATATAGTCTTGGTAATGACAATAAATTATAGAAGAATTCTAATAGTAGTCAGTGAATATTATAGAAGTAACTTTCACAATTGCTGCATCCAACTTTTGTAGCAAATAAATCACTGATTGGATTCAGATTTTTGTGTTCAAAATTGGGGAGAGGAAATATAAAGTCTTTCTTGATGCATTCATTATAAGTTATATTATTGGTACGCAATGAGGCAACAATGATTAAATTGAATTATTAAAAACAAAATTTTAAAATATCTCTTATAAACTGCAATTAATTTTGTATTGCCCTTTTCAGTTTGGTTATGTATATCAAAAATATTCTGCTTTCAAAGTTTTGTTTTCTATATAGAAAGATATCAATTGTGTAGGTTGCAATTTTGGAATTCTTGGATCAGTTCATTGTTTTGGTAGAATCAAATGTATCTAAGATTGTTGATTGTCCTATATGAAATTTGGAAAGTTATGGTTTTGAATTTAAGATTTTAAAATTCTGGAAGTGGTTGTAATGAAACAAGACTAATAAAATCAAATATGTATTAAAAACATGAATAGAAGAACCAAGTGGATTCAAATCAAAGAGATAGCCGCTCTTCTTTATAGGTCTTGGTTATGTTTACAGAGAATAGTGAATTTTGAGAATAAGGTAAATTCCATCATTAGTTAACAATTTAATATTTTCATATGATCAAAATGGAGCAAAAGAATTCAATACAATTAACACCCAAACAATGAAAAGCCCTTAAAGTAAGAAAATACTAAAATGACTAGATTTATTAAACATATGATCATTAGTCATTTCTCCTTTTCTACTCAGAGCCCATTTTTCTTTTTGTCAGTAATGGGAAAAAAATGTAATAAAATATTCAGAAAAGTATACTATATCAAAAAAGCAAGCAAGATTTAATTGAATTATTCCTTAAAGAGATGTATTTCCAGTGAAAGTATAAAACACAGCTTCATTTCTTTTCTTCAATGAATCTTCTACAGGTCTCCCACACAAACTCATAATTCATAGAAGAGATAGTATTTTAATAATATCAAGACCTAGAGAGGGCAGTCCTGTTATTGAAGAAGGCCAACACTCTAATCACCCACCTGGTAAGACCAAGAGGAATATCATGTTGATAAAAAGAGATAATAGATAAAAAAGAGATAAGTTAAAAAGAGATAAGAAGGATCTGCAGTGTGAGGAATGGATGGGCTGGGGAGGAGTGAAGGAGTTATTAAAGAAAAGACTGAGGGGAGGTGTTTGAAACTGAAGTTCCAGATCTAACAGCACAAAATACCTTGATGAGGGACATTCGCCTAGTTTAAGATCATCTTCCATTCCAACAAGGGAGGAAATGCTGGAGGCTGGCTAGTTCTAAAATGAAGGGAAAGAAATGAGTGGGAACCAGTATCTTCTTTTCAGTATATGGCTCTATAATAGCCACTGTTAGAATATTAAGAGATTGGGCAGTGTTTGCAATTGTTTGGTTAAGATAGTTAAAGGAAGGAGGAAGTCCAGTAAAAAGCCTTAAAGAAATGCTGTTGTCAAGGAAAAAGTTAGCAGGTTTGGACCAGAATGTATCAATAGATCACAGTAATCACAATAACAATGATGACTGGTATAAGAATACACAGGAAGGTCCTCTACAAACACCAGGCTAAAAGAGGCCAAAGAAACTTTCATTCTGTAGTTTGCTTCTCTCAAACATAAAAAATTCACAGTTCCTCTCTGTAAGACTCGGGTTCACAATGCACTTTAAATGCTCTCAGTGATAGGTCCCTGAAAACATGTTCCTAATTTGGGCATCAGATTTCTTCCATTATAATGACTGTCACCCTCATGCACCTTCATGAAACAGATAAGGTTAGGTGTTTGTTTGCTTTTTAATGATTTATTTTTTAAAAAAAGCCATGGCATACAAAGACAGTTTTAACAATGAATTGAGATTGAGGCAGAATGTTCTCTGTCTGCAAACTGTCTATCCCAATTGAGCCTGTGAATGTGGGAGAGGTGATCAAGAAAAAGTATACATATTTTCCTATAATCTTCAAAATCCAGAGTGTGACAACTTTAGAAGATGGAGAACATGCAAAATCACAAACCTTTTTCCAGTTTTATAAACAAAAATGGAACATTAAGAGTCTTACAAAGATTATCCATCTATTATCTCTGGAAAGGTAAGAACCTGATTAGGATGTATTAAAAGTGGTTATAACTGAACGGACAATGAATAAGAGCTCAAAGACCTGGAGGGTCTGTCTTTGTAAATTTTGACAGTTCTTTTCTCTCTGTCTGTTTCTTCAACTTTAAGATGAGAATGACAGTCTTGAAATCAAGTGTTCTTCCAGTTTTAATGTTCTATGAGTTCAATTATCCTAGTTAGAAGTATTCCCATCCAGTTTAAGATTCTCTTTAGCAGGTTACTTTTGTTCCAAGAAGAATAGCTATGAACTTTGGTTTGTTTTTATTTTGTTGTTGTGGTTCTGTTTTAATTGATATTTTATTTGATTTTTCCAATTACATGTTATGAAAATTTTTCAATATTCATCCACATGCATATGCATATTTTTAAGCTACATAATTTTCTTCCACCCGCCCTTCCCACATCCCTTCCCTCAGTGATGAACATTCAGATGAATATTGAATGTACATATTTGTGTTGAACATGCTTACAGTTTAGTCATTTCTAGTATGAAAAATCAGGATTAAGGAAAAAAAGAAAATCAGGAGACAGGAAAGAAATGTATAAAAGCAATTTTAAAAAATGAATGTACAGTGTATGTATTTTAGGGATTGAAATCAATCTGTTGTCTATTTAACCTTTGAGGAAAAATGTAGTTTTACATCATATTCTTTTAAGTAAATCTGCCTTTATTCTTGCTATGTGAAAAAAAAAGTGAATGTAGAATTTATTAAGATTCTGTAGGGTTTTTGGTTATTGTATTTTGTTTTGTTTTTCTTCCTCTGTATGAGGATAGTATTGTCCTCACTCAGTCTTCTAGATGTCCTAGCTCCCTGAACTGCTGAGAGGAGCTGCATCCATAAAGGCTAAACATCTTGCAGTGTTGTTGCAATGTTGAAGTTCTCTTGGTTCTGCTCCCTTTGCTCAACATCAGTTCCTGTAATTCAATTCATGTTTCTCTATAATCCAATCATTCATGGTTTCTTATAGAATAATAGTATTCTATAACATTCATATACCATAACTTGTTCAGTCATTCCCCATTTGATGGGCATCTCCTCAATTTCCAATTCTTTGGTACTATAAAAGTTGCTATGAACTTCATAAAGAGAATGACACTCTTCTCAACCACAATAACATCTCTTAGAAAACCATAACTGTCTCTAAAAACAAAGTTCCATGATTTAAAGGAAGTGGCCAAGGGCATTTTTTTGTCTATTTATGAAACATTAAGGTTCTACCTTGCCTATAACAATTTACAAATTGATATATTATTCTTGAAGAGCTCAACATAAGCATACTATTTTTAATAAATTTAACCACATATACTCTATAAAGTTAACATAGATTTGAGTCAGAGTAAATTTCAATAGAAATAGCTAGGTATCACTGTGGAAAAAGTATAGGATCTGTTGTCAGGAAGACTTATTTTCCTGAGTTCTAATCTGGCCTTACATGCTTATTATTAGTATGACTCTGGTAAGTCACTTACTCCTATTTGTTTCAGTTTCCTCATCTGTAAAATGAGCTAGAGAAAGAAATGAAAAACACTCTGATATCTTTTCCAAGAAAACCATAAATAATTGAGCATGACCCAAAATGACTCAATAACAAGCAACCAATTTCAAAATAAAGGCAATTTCTTCAGGTAATCTTCCAACTTTGATAGAACTGCTTTCTGAAATAAACACTTTTTTAAACATAAAAAAAGACAAACATAGGACAGAATGCAAGAGCTTCACTTAAATTTTGTTGGTGAGATTGTTTTCTTTATCCCCAGTGATTCTTAGTGCTTATGTACCAATCCTTGCCTAGGTTTCAAAGGATATAAGAAGCTACTGTGTCATAATCTTCAAATGATTCTAGTTTGTATCTTGTTTTGATTGAGTATCTTATGGATATTAGTTTTTATAGATGTCAGTCTACACTACAGATTCTAATGTATAGATATTTTTATACTGTTGCTTCCCAGAATGATCTAGCTATGGATAAATGGCTGGGCCTATGTGTCAGGGTCTCCACCAACTGGCAACTGTAGAGGAGAGCAAGATTAGAGGAGGAACCCACAGGCACCATGGTTTTTTTTTTCTATGAATTTTTTGGTGGAAATGGGAGATCTGTTGGAAAGAATACCAGATTTCAAGTCAAATGACCTATATTAGAATTCCAGCACTGTAAATATTTGTTTTCATTGTTGTTTTTATTGAGTATCCTGGAAAGACGTATTAAAACTTTTGGGGTTATTTAAAAGAAAGGATCAGGATAGAAAGTGTCTAAATCTCATCCTGTTATACTCCCAGGACTTGAACTATAAACTATCCTTCAGAAATGAGTTCATTTCTTTGATCAAAGAGATCCAGCTCTCAATAAGTTACCCTTAGCATGAAGAGCATGTATCAATAACATCCAATATCCTTTAAGTATATAATTCAAGTCACCAAAAAAGTACATTAAGCAGGAAGGGAAGAAATAAAGTAATGTTACCCAATGGACTTTGTCACTTAAATTATCAGATCCAGCAGTTGGAAAATCTGAATTAACTTAGATGATCATTCCTACTTCTCATGATTGTTTTGGATACTAAGATGGCATCTGAGTATTTTTTGCATCACTGTTTTTTGTTTCTTCATTCCATTCAGGACAAACTATTCCAATGACTATCTCTGATAACTTTATTTCCTCTTCTCACTGGACACTTCTCAGTAGAGATACCACCAAGTCTACCCAATTTCAAGTCCTGGAATATAACTTTACTCTCTTCATCTAGCCTCACTTTACACCTTGATAGTCTAGATGTAAAAAGATTAGAACAGAATCACTAAGATTAGGAAGCCTGGAATCTGGTAGAGAAAATATCTTAACTATATTTTAGCAGGGCATTGAAGGGTAGTTTTCTTCAGACAGAGCCTTTAGAACTTGGATATGTTATTCATTATTGTATTCAAAATTTTAGCTTTAGCAATAAGAGAAGAAAACAAAATTGAAGAATTTAGAATAGGCAATGAGGAACAAAACTCACTCTTTGCATATTATATGATGGTATACTTGTAGAACTCTAGAAAATCAACTGAGCAGCTAGGTGGCACAGTGGAGAGAGCACAGGTCTTGGAGTCAGGAGGACCTGAGTTCACATCTGACCTCAGACACTTATAATTACTTAACTGTGTGACCTCATGCATGTCACTTAACCCCACTGCCTTACAAAAAATAAAAACAAAAAAAAGAAAATCAGCTAAAAAAAACCTTGAAACAACTTAAACAAAGTAGCAGAATATAAATAAACCCATATAAATCATTAGCATTTTTATATATGAACCACAGAACCTAACAGCAATATATAGAAAGAGAAATTCCATTTAAAGTACTTGTAAACAATGTAAAATACTTAGGAATTTGTCTCACAAGACTAACCGAGAAATTATATGAATACATTTATAAAATAAATACAAATACAAATAAATACATATACATACACACAAATAATGTCAGATCTAAACAATTGGGAAAATGTCTATTGCTTATGGGTAGGTCAAGTTAATATAATAAAAATGTTAATTCTACCTAATTTGAATTATTTATTTAGGGTCCTACCATTCAAACTACCAAAAAAGTATTTTACAGAGCTAGGAAAAGAAAGGGTAACAAAATTCATCTGCAAAGGATTATGACCTAGCTGTACCAGATCTAAAACTATATTATGAAGTGACAATTATCAAAAACATCTGGCGTTGCTAAGAAATAAATAAGTAGATCAGTAGAATAGATTAAATATAAAAGAAATAATAATAAATGACTATAGTAAGCTACTGTTTGATAAATCTGACTCACTATTTGATAAAAAAAAAATAAAAACAGCTGGGAAAACAGAAAAATAAAGTATTGCAAAAACTAGAGATAACATTTCACTCCCTAAACCAAAATAAGGTCAAAAGTGCAATAGGATTTAAACATACAGAGTGATACTATAGGTCTATTAGGAGAACAAGGAATATTCTATATGACAAATCTATGGGAAAGGGAGAAACTTATGCCCGACAAGAAAAGGAGCAAACTATAAATTAAAAAATGAATGACTTTGACTACTTTAAATTAAAAAGATTTGCACAAATAAAACCAATGCAGCCAAGATTGGTAGGAATGCAGAAAAATTGAAAACAATTTTCACAGCTAGTGTTTCTGAGAAAGGACTGATTTCTCAAATACAGAGAACTGAGATAAAGTTTATAAGAATGCAAGTCATTTTCCAATTGATAAATGGTAAAAAAAAAAGCAATTTTCAGATGAATAAATTAAAGTTATCTAGAATCATATGAAAAATGTTCCAAATCATTAATGATTAGAGAAATGCAAATTAAAACAACTCTGAGGTACTACCACACACCCATCAAATTGCCTAAGATGACAAAAAAAAGGAAAATGAACAATGTTGGAGTGCATGACAAAAAAGGAAAATGATTAATGTTGGAAAGGACATGGGAAAATTGCACTATCATTTGAGACCTGATTCAAACATTCTGGAGAGCAATTTGGAATTATGCCAAAAGGACAATAAAACTGTGCATACCATTGGATCCAGAAATACCACCATATCCCAAAATGATCACACAAAAAGAGGGAAAGGCCCAAATATACAAAACTATTTTTAGCAGCTCTTTTTGTAGTGGCAAAGAATTGGAAATTGAAGGGATGTCCATCAATAAGGGAATAACTGAACAAGTTATGGTATATGAATAGAATATTTTTACTCTGTAAGAAATTATGAATGGCTGGACTTTAGAAAAGCATGGAAAGACTTTTATAAACTGAAGCTAAGTGAAGTGAGCAGAATGTTGTACACATTAACAAGATTGAGAAATGGTTCAAGTATAATGGACACAGTTCCTTTCAGCAATTCTGTGATCAAAACCAATCCTAAGAGACAGTGGTAATATTCAGATAAATCAATAACCTATTCTCTTCCTGAATGACCATTTTAAGTATACATGTAAAAAGATATATCAAAAGACAGTTTAAATTCCAGGTATTTGATACCCAAATAAGAATAAAAGAGGTACACAAAATTACACAGTAAGCAAACATATTCTTTTGGAGCAAAAATAGCCACGTCACCACAGCAGCCAATGTTGGATCATATGCAGAACTAAATGCATTCTACCTAATTCTTTTTTTTTTCTACTTCCATGGATTTGGAAAGCTTTGATAACTCTTTGAAATTTATATTTCTATTGGTTCACTGTATCCCAGCTTCCTATTGGTTTCATCATTCAGCGAACACAAGTTCACTCATAATATTTTGGGGTAATTTTGAGGATAACACAAAGTGGAAACAACTGACGGCTTGTTACCCCCAGGTTGTTTGGTACTTTTTCTTTTTATGTTATATGTTTACTGAAGTAACAAAACTGAGGGAATTGAAATGTTGAATTTCATCAAAGGTATAATAAGGTTTAAGAAATGAATAAATAAATCAAATAACTTTTTTTTCACCCATGAATAAATGAATTTTATTACAGGCACTTAGAATATTCTGTTGCTCAGATGAACATTAAAAAAAAGAGTAAGAAATATACATTTGTGATTTCCACTTTGGGTGATTGCCCCAAAGAGAACCCTGATTAGAAGTGCCATTTTAGCAATCGATGAACTGAACTTAACATAAAATTAGCTATCAGTTCTGCTGAAAAAGTGCAAACTGGCTGAATCCTGCCACTGCTAAGAGACCAGTAATAGAAAATGATAACCACATCCAGAAAAAAAATGAACAAAACATTATGAAGTCTGAAGGCAGAGAAAAACATACTATGTCCAGTTTTAAAATTTTCTTTTATGGTTTTTCTTTCTTTCTCTTGGTTTTCTTTCACCTTATTTCTACTTCCTCTTTCACAATATGACTAATATGATTATATATATATATATGTATATACATATATATATATGTATATATATATATATATATATATATATATATATATATATATATATATATATATAACTTATGCCAGATTGTTTATGGCCATGAAGAGTAGGGAAGAAGGAGAGGGTGGTAGAAAACTGTGAAACCAATAACCTTGCAAATGGATGAGTGCTGAAAACTATTTTTGCATGTAATTAGAAAAAAATAATAAAAAATAACTTTGCTATTTGACCTCTAGGTGATGCATTGGAATTGAATGAATCTCAAAGAGTGCAGATAACCCTTGTGGTTCTTGATACCACATACAGTGCAAGAAGCTACAAAAGAGTTCATTATTCAATATGAAATGTGAGTGAAACAGTTGTATGACACTAGGGATTGGGAACCATTCAAAAGGTTTTATCACTGGAATTCCAGATACTATCACTGCTTCCACCTTGAGTTGCCACAGCAGACTTTTTAAAGCATCCAGAAAAGGGTTTCTTAGTCACTGTTATCTGCTGACTTTCCATTTCTGGAGAATAAATGATAGATAAGGAAGGCCCTACCTCCTTTCCCCATTGGTATCCAAGAAAGTAATGTTAAATTCAAAGTTTTCATGTTCTTTAAGTTTGTTTAGTTAATTCTAATGCTGACTTAGATGAAGATATGATGTATCATAATTCCTTTCATGCCTCAAAATTTATGAATAGGAAATTGTAAAGTTGGAAGGTATAGGAGGAGGAGGAGGAAGAGAGGAGGAGGAGGAGGAGAGAGATTGAGAGAGAGAGAGAGAGAGAGAGAGAGAGAGAGAGAGAGAGAGAGTGTAGAGGAAATAATATAAAAGGAGGCAGAAAAGGAAACATGACCATGAACTTTCTCTTTCCGTTTGCATGCCCAGAATCTGGCTGGAGGGTTTAGGTGCTATGAGAGAGAGAGAGAGAGAGAGAGAGAGAGAGAGAGAGAGAGAGAGAGAGAGAAAATGAGTGACTATGTATATACTAAGGAGAAGGATGGAAAGTGGAAAATGATTGTATTTTGCAACTGTATTTGTATTTGCAACTGCAATTGTATATTGCAACTTCTAGAAAGAGATAACAGTAGCTGGAAGAGAAGAGGAATTGTTAGACAAGAAAGATGACACTCATACAAAAGAAATTGAAAACCCTTTCCCCCTATAGTAGTAAAACAATTGAGTTTTCCTCACATTATAATTACAACTCACATAGACACAGAGCTACATAATTACATGGGATTTTTAACATTTCAAAGATTTTTAAATATATTAGCAAACCCAATATTCACAATAACCCTAATGAAGTAAATCATACAATCATAGCTTTGGGAGTGGAAAAGAATTTTAAAGTCACCTAACCCCATTGCCTTAAATTAAAAAAAAAGACATCATCTGCCCTACATCTATAATCACCTGACCTATTGATGCAAACCAAGAATCCTAGGACCTTGTTATCTTCCCTGTTGCTGACTTAGGACTTCCAAGCTTTTTTATTCTTCTATTCTATTCTTGTTGTCTTCCTCAATTACAGTACAAGATTTTCAAGATCAAAAATCATGAGATTTTTCTATTTTCATCCTCAGTTCCTACCATAATGTTTTGTATCTAACATGTATTTAATAAATGCTTAATTTTATTTTTAGTACATGAGAAGAAATAAAGAATGAATGGCATGCAGAGGCAGAATGTAAGCTTTCTTTTGGAGAAGTCTGAAGAGAAAGAGAACTAGTGAAGTTGCTAGGGATAGAAGTATAGTCAGTGCTCTGATGTCAACTTACTTCTTTTTATTTTGGATATATTTTTGTATCTGTTTAACTGAATTTTCTATTTGTTTTTTACCTGAGAGTAGCCACAATTTGAATTTCCTCAATTATGTTCACTAAGTAGATGTCAAGATTCAAATACTTGTTGAATTGAATTCAATTTTGCCTAGTTTAGTGCTCTCAGGCCCTTTAATATGATAGCAATTCAAAGTCATGATTATGCTATCACTTTCTAGGTAAATTGTTTTGTTGATTGTGTAGACTTAAAGTGATTTAGAAAAAAATTATAATAAAGAATACATTTTTAAAATGTGTTGTACCATTGTGGATCAAGATCCTGCAGTAATTACACATCTTCAATAATTACACATCAGTCATGTAAATAGTAGATTTCATACCTGTGCAGCTGGGTGGTTCAGAGATACAGGGCTTGAGCCTGGAGTCAGGAAGACCTAAGTTCAAATATGATCTTACATTATATTAAATATATGATGCTGAGCAAGTTATTTAATGTCTTAGTTTCTTCCAACTGTTAAATGTAGATTAAAAACAGCACCTACCTTTCAGGATTGTAGGTGAATTAAATGAGATAATAATAATAATAATTGCAAAGTAGTTACCATAGTGCCTGATAAGCACTATATCAATGTTGGTTATAATTTTTTTTAATGATTTTCATATTGAACAGCATGTATCCTATTCAAGATCATTGGGGAAGATGTCCAGTAGGATCAGGGTGATGATGTCACCAGATTTGAGCTTCCATCTAGATGTGATTTCAGTTAAATGTGTTCCTTATGTGTATACCTTGCTACATATTTACTGTCACACCTACTATAGAAGTTTCTCAGCTGACCATTTCCATATAAAGTTAAAGGAGAGAAAGTGGTAATCACCTTTTTCTCTACCTTCTACCAGCTCATAGTCCTTATTCATTCTCTCATCTTGAATTAAAATCTATGATTATTTTCTGATATTTCCTTATTAGATGATGAAATTGTGACATTTCTCATTAGTTCTGAGTCACAAGACCCATTTTATTAAATTTTATTTAGTAGGTACATTGGAGAAACTACTTTCCCATAGATTTTTATTCCTCTCTCTGTCTCTTTATCACACACACACACACACACACACACACACACACACACACACACTCAACCATACATTTATTAGATCTTAGTAAAACTTTATTAAATTGAATTGGATCCTATGTGATATAACTGGTGGTTTAAAGTGGAAACTACAAAAGGTTTCCATTAGTTTCATTGTTTCAATCAGAAATTTCTGGATATCTATAATCATTATTTTAATTTTTAAATTTTCATTTTGCTAATTTTTGTTCCTCCCTTCCTCTCACTATTAAAGAGTCTGGCATTCTGGATAGCCATCCATCTCACTTTAGTCTTGTGTTTTCTATTATCAAGAAAGTTCATGCTTTGAATTCTAAGTTCCCATAGCTAGACAATGCTGCTTTGCATAGATTTTTTCTAAAAAAATTTAGAACCATACACCACAGTTGTCCTAAGGCTAGCCTGAAGGAAGATTCCCCATGCACTAGTCCCATATACAAAAATAACATAATTGTTAGAGCTAAATTTATCAGTCACAGAATCTCAGAGTTGGAGAGAACCTAGAGACAAACTAATATGACCAAACCTGATGAAAAACCTCCTCAAAAGCATACCAATTAAGAAATCATCTAATTTTTACTGAGAGAATTTCAATGACACACAGTATATAAAAAGTTCAAAAGAAGTAGTTTCTGGTAATTAATCATTTTATTAATCATGCTAGCAATAATTAATAAAAGGAGTCAATAAAACTCTTGAATGTAAAAAATTCATGGCATCCATTCGATGCCTATGGGTTCTTGGAGGGTTGGATGATTCTGAGAATGGCAATTGTCATTGATTAGTTAAAAATTAATGAGAGGGGGCAGCTAGGTGGCATAGTGGATAAAGCACCTGCCCTGGAGTCCGGAGTACCTGGGTTCAAATCCGGTCTCAGACACTTAATAATTACCTAGCTGTGTGGCCTTGGGTAAGTCACTTAACCCTGTTTTCCTTGCAAAAAAAAAAACCCACCTAAAATCTAAAAAATTAATGAGAGCATGAACAGTATTAGGAGAGGTAGAACTATTCTAATAAGGAAATTACTTTAATTATGTTGTTTACTTTCAAATCACATGGTATTCCATGGACTTGATGGCAGAAGAATATAGTTGTTCTTTCACCTCTATTCTTGGGCAACATATCTCTTCTTATGCAACTAGAATAGTATGGGTTTTTTTTTAAGCCAGACTTGGTAATATCTCAGTTCATTAACTACCCAGATATTTTAAAATGAGCTGTTTAGCCATGCCTCCTCCATGTTGTATTTATCAGTCACTTTATTTACTCAGTTCTCATCTATGGTTGACCAATACCTTATGTGGGTGCTATAAGCATTATCTTTGGTGATTTCATCAACTTTCATAGATTCAAAAACTTCATCTTTAGTTAAATAAGTTCAATTCATAGAAACTGATGAGAAAAAACATCATGTAAAATAATTTCAAAGGAGAAGAGAAGAGGGCTCTGACTTTATCTCTTTTTTGTTCTAATCTGATTTCTAGTCCTCTAATTCCTTGCTAAATTATTTTTACCTCAATGGCCCAAATTCATGTCAAATTCAGTCCAAAAAAGAATACTCATTTTCTATCAAATTCAATTTCCTTTTTAACTTCCTTATTTCTTTTAGTTTTACATTTAATGTCATTCATGATTTGTCATGATACTTCACTTCCTTCCATAAACCCCACATTCAGTCAGTTGCCAAATATTGCCTGTGATAACACCAGTGTGCATCTGAACATTGATGAGAACTGGGTTGAAGAGAAAGCCACCATCACTTAATGTCCTCTTGACCTTATTGTTGAATATACAGTTTCTTATAACAAAATTTATCTCAGACATGGCAAGTCAGACAAAATCCAACTGTATGACTTCCCCAGTTAAATTTATGGTATTTATCCTTTGTGGACTTCCTTATCAGAAAGTGTCTCATACACTTCTAGCTCCACAGATGTTTAGGTCAGAGTTCATTGGCGAAACAAATAATTCATTTAATGAGCAAGAATACATGGTTGTCCTTGGTTCCAGGGACATCTTGTATAATTATCCCTAGAGGTTGGCCCTCAACAGACAAATACTATTGTGCCTAGCCCCAAAACAGCCCTTCCATATGTCTCTTATTTCCATTAATTTGGTGATCATTCTAGTTCAAAACCTCATCACTTCTTGTTTGGTCCAATACGATAACTTTCTAATTATTCTCCCTTTCCAATTCAGTATCCACAAGGATGGCAATTTGATGTTCCCTAAAACATTTCAGACTCTCACTCTTTTTCTTAAGAAATTTCAGAATTCCCCATTTTCCTCATTGACCTTGTATAAAATAGAATCTCTCTCTCTCTCTCTCTCTCTCTCTCTCTCTCTCTCTCTCTATTTAAAGTCCTTCAAAATCTAACTTTATCTTATTTCCAAACTGATATCATTTTTCTATTCCAGTCAAGCTTTACTACTCTAAAATTGCCAAGAAACTCTTGCTCAAATATTTAAGATGTAAAATTCTAAAGACAAATGTTTGTAATTCCACTAAGAATGAATATACACTTCTGCAACTGCACCAGCATCATTTTAACTGATTTTACCAGTTTGATGCATGTGAGGTGGTATCTCAATGTTATTTAATCTGCATCTCATCATTAATATGGTTGTACAATTTTTCATGAGAGATTATTAACTGTTGTATCTCCCAAAAACTTCTGCTTATATTTTTGATATTCTTTTTGAACATCTATACATCAGAATAGATATAATAATTGAATCCCTAGGAATTGATGAAAATGAACACCATTTAGAATAGCATCAAAGGAGAAAAGAAGAAGGTCTAGGACAGACCCCAGGGAGCAGGTAGTGGGCATAACTTGGATAAACATTCAGAAAAGGAGGGTGAGAAGAAGCCGTCAGATAGGTAAAAGGATAATCAGGAGAGAATAGTATCCTGGAAATCTAGAGAGAAGAGTTAATGAAGGAGAAGAGGGTGATCAATAGGTATAAACTAAAGAGCAGCGAAGAAGAATGGTTTAAAAAATTAGATTTAGCAAATAAGGGATAATTAGTAATTTTCTTGAGAATAGTTGTAGTAGAATGATGATTTATGTCAGAATTCAGATTGTAGAGAGGGGGGAGTGAGAGTGTAGAAAAGAGAAAGGAAGAGAAGGCCCCTATGGTAGACAGCCTTCAAAAGAAGTTTGGACAAAAAAGATATGGAGTTAGTGGAGATGGATAAAACAAAGAAGGGGTTTTTTTTTTTAATGACTAGGACATAGACTTCTGGTCAAGATGGCAGAGAGAAGACAAGCACTTTGCTTAGGTCTCCTGGGTTTCCCTTATAAATAATATGAAACAAATCTCTTAATAGAAATTCGATTGAAAAAAACCTAGAAAAAAGAAGCTAGGAGAAGAACTTCTACCAACACGGTCTGTTTCTGGGGACTATGGGTGAACTGGAGCAGAGAACAGAGAGCCAGCAGGGGCAGGGTGAGACATGGACTAAGCTAAGATCAGCCAATGGGGTTTTGATTGTGGGAACCATGGTCTGAGGACCAACTAGGCTGCATCGGCTTTGGCTGTGGGAACAGCAGTCTGGGGAGCTCCAGAAGAGCTGGAGAGTGAGCCCCAGCACAGAGAGTTACAGAGTGTGCCTGGACATCCATCAGCTGGGTTCAGCTGGACTGGAGGACCCTGTGGGGCTTCATACTATCATTTCAGTGGAGTCCTCTTCCCAGAACAAGTAGCCATTCCATTCCCCCCCCCATCCCAGGCTCAGGTATGGGCAGCAGAGCAAGCTCAACTGAATAGGGAGATTAACATTTTTGCCCCAGGGCCTAGTCCACATTGTTCAAGGTTAACAGTATCCAGAGCATCACCCACCCCCTCCAGGTCTAGAGAGAATCAAGGTCACAGACACTCCAGAGACAGCAACAAGCATCCTCTACTGGCCAGCCCACTTGGAGTTACTAAACACAATGAGCAAAGCCTCTAGGGTTTTCAAAACCAAACCTCTGTGAGCCAGCCCCTCCCCCAATACAGGATCTTAGGAAAATGAAGAAAAGCCAGAGAAAAGGGGGCCCATTGAAAACCACTTTGAAAACACAAATCCTAACCCAGAGAGAGCTAGAGCTTCTGAGGAGAATATGAATTGGTCTCTAGCCCAGAAAGACTTCCCTGAAGAAATCAGGAAGGCGTTTTAAAATCAATTAAAAAATTTGGGAAAAGAAACCCAAGAGGAAATTGACACCTTGCAATAAGGAAACAAAGTCTTGGAAAAATACAATTGGAAAAATGCAAAAAGAAAATAATTCTCTCAAAAACTCAATTGGACAAATAGAAAAACTCCTTCAAAAATAGAATTGAAAAATTGGAAAAGGAATTGCAAAAGGTAAAAGAAAAAAATTCTTCTCTAAAAAAAGAATGGAGTCTTGTAAACTAATGATTTCATGAGACAACAAGAATATGTTACACAAAATCAAAAGAATGGAAAAAGAATAGAAGAAAATGTAAAGTACCTCATCAGCAAAACCACTGACCTCAAGAATAGATCCAGAAGAGACAACTTAAGAATCATTAGGCTAACTGAAACTATTGAAGAGCAAAAAAAGCCCAGACTCAATATTATAGGATTTAGTGATGGAAAAGTTCCCAGATATCATGGAATCAAAGGGCAAAATAGTTATTGAAAGAATACATCGATCCACTCCTGAGAGGGATCCCAAAATGAAAACATGAAGGAATATTGTGGCCTAATTCCAGAGCTATCAGACAAAAGAGAAAATCCTGCAAGCAGCCAGAAAGAAACAATATAGATATGAAAGAACCACAGTAAGGATTACACAGGACTTGGCTAGAACAACATTAAGGGATCAAGCAGATCCCTTATAGAATGCAGTATTCTGAATGGCAAGGGAACTTGGAATGCAGCCAAGAATTCACTATATGGCAAAACTGAGCCTTTTCTTCCAGGGGAAAAGACACACATTTAAAGAAATAGGAGACTTCAAAATTTATCTGATGAAAAAAAACAGAGCTAAATAGAACATTTGGAATTCAAACAGGAAATTAAAGAGACAAAATAAAAGGTAAAAATAAAAAAGGATAAAGAGAAAAATAACTGCTATTCAATAAGATGAAACTGGCTATATCCCCACCTGGGAGAAAGATTCTCATAACTCTCTAAAATTAGAGAGAAATAATGAACACTCATGACTTGATCATGACTTTGATAGAATGATTTTAAAAGAATATCTCCTTAAAAGGGGGGGACAGTAAAGAGATGGAAGGATGGAGGCAAGGGAATGGGGTAAGTTACATTACCAGAAGAGGTATAAAGTACCTATTGCAATAGAGGGGAAGGAGGTAAGAATTGCCTGAATCTTAACTTTCATCAGACTTGCCTTAAAGTTAAAATACACACACTCAATTAAGTCAAGCAACTTATCTTACCTTTTAAGTATTAAAAGGGGAAAGGGGGAGAGGAGGAACTAACAGAAGGATGGGAAGGAATACAAGGCAAAGAAAGGGAAAGAGGGTTGGATATAAGGGGGCAAACACACGGAAGGTGGTGGTATTCAGAAACAAAATACTGGGGAATATGGATAAAGTGATAAAAAGGGGGGGAAAGTACAGAGGGAAGATAGTATGGAGGGTAAAAAAGAGTCAGTAATTATAACTTTGAATGTGAATGGGATGAACTACCCCCAAAATGTGAGCAAATAGAGTGGATTAAAAACTAGAATCCTATAATAGGCTGTTTACAAGAAACTCATTTGAAGCAGGGAGATAGATTTAGAGTAAAGGTAAAAGTTCGGAGCAAAATATATTTTGCTTCAGCTGAGATGGAAAAAAGCTGGGGTAGCAAACCTTATGTCAGACAGAGTGCCTTGCAAAAAGATATCTCATTGAAAAGTGATAAGGAAGGAAACTGTACCTTCAAAAAGGTGCCATAGACAATAAAGAAATTTCAGTACTAAATATGAATGCACCAAGTGCTATAGAATCCAAATCATTAGAGGAGAATTTGAGTAAGTTACAGGAAGACATAGACAGCAAAACTCTACTGATGGGAGACCTCAACCTCCCACTCTCAGATTTAGATGAATCTAAACATAAAATAAACAAGAAGAAACTTAAGGGGGTAAATAAATTGTTAGAAAATTTAGACATTATAGATCTTTAGAGAAAAGTGAATGGGGAAAGAAAGGAATATACTTTTTTTCCTGTGGTACATGACACTTGCACAAAAATTGACCATGTACTACAGCATAAAAACCTAATAATCAAATGCTGAAATACAGAAATAGGGGCAGCTATATGGTGCAGTGGATAGAACGCTGGCCCTAGAGTCAGGAGGACCTGAGTCCAAATCCATCCTCAGACATTGAATAATTGCCTAATTGTCTGACCTTGGGCAAGTCACTTAATCCCCCATTAGCTTGCAAAAGTCCTAAAAAAAAGAAAGAAATACAGAAATATGAAATACTTCCTCATATCATTATGCAATAAAAATCACATGCAATAATAGGCCAGGGATAGAAGGACCTAAACTGATTGGAAACTAAATAATTTCATTTTAAAGAATGAGTGAATCAAACAACAAATTATAGAAAGAATTAATGATTTCAACCTAGATATGAAGCAACATACCAAAACTAATGGGATACAACCAAGGCAGTTGTCAGGGAATATACTATATCTTTAAATGCTTATATGATTAAATTTGAGAAAGAGGAAATCAACAAATTAAACATGCAACTAAAAAAAATTAGAGGAAGAACAAATTAACCCCCCCCACTTAAATATCAAATTAGAAATTCTAAAAATTAAAGGAGAAATTAATAAAATCAAAAGCAAGAAAACTATTGAAATAATAAATAACACCAAGAGTTGGTTTTATGAAAAAAAATAAAATTGATATACCTCTGGTTATGTTGATTAAAAAAAAAGAAAGATGAAATCCAAATTGCTAGTATCATAAATGAAAAAAGTGAACTCAACACCAACGAGGAGGAAATTAAAGTAATTATTTGGAATTATTTTTCCCCAACTGTATGCTAATAAATTTGATAACCTTAGTGAAATAAATGAATATTTTCAAAAACTGTAAGTTTCCCAGTTTAAATGAAGAGAAAATTAAATATCTAAATAACCCTATCTCAGAAAAAGAAATTCAACAAGCCATTATTGAACTCCCTAAGAAAAAATCTCCAGGGTCAGATGTATTCACAAGTGAATTCTATCAAACATTTAAGGAATAATTGGTTCCGATTACATATAAGCTCTTTGGCAATATAGGTGAAGACAGAACTCTGCCTAACTATAACAGCAATATGTTGTTGATACCTAAACCAGGAATAGTCAAAACAGAGAAAGAAACTTATAGATCTATCTTCATGATGAATATAGATGAAAAAAATCTTATAGAATCTTAGAAAAATGATTACTAACAAGACATCACTAGAGCAATACATCATGTTTTTTGGGGGTCTTTTTGTTTGTTTTTTTAGATTTTTTGCAAGGTAATGGGGTTAAGTGGCTTGCCCAAGGCCACACTGCTAGGTAATTGTTAAGTGGCTAAGGCCAGATTTGAACTCAGATTGTCCTGAGTCTAGGGCTGGTGCTCTATCCACTGTTCCACCTAGCCACCACTAGAATAATGCATTATGATCAAGTAGGATTTATCCCAGGAATACAGGGTTGGTTTGATACTAGAAAAGCTGTTAGTATAATCAACTATATCAATACAAACCCATTAGAAATCATGATTATATCAATAGATGCTGAAAAAACCTTTGACTAAATACAGCACCCATTCCTACTAAAAACACTCGAGAGTATAGGAATAAATGGATTGTTCCTTAGAATAATAAGCAGTATCTATCTGAAACCCTCAACAAGCATTATATGCAATGGGGATAAGTTAGAGGCATTCCCAACAAGATCAGGGATGAAACAAGGATGCCCATTATAATCACTAATATTCAATATTGTGATAGAAATATTGGCTTCAGCAATAAGAGAAGAAAAAGAAATTGAAGGAATTAGAACTGGGAAGGAAGAGACAAAACTCTCACTCTTTGCAGATGACATGATGGTATACCTAGAGAATCCTAAAAAAAATCATCTAAAAAAAAAACTGCTAGAAAATAGTAGGAACTTTAGCAGAGTTCCAGGATATAAAATAAACCCTCATAAATCCTCAACATTTCTATATATGACTAGCAAGATACAGCAGAAAGAGAAATTCCATTCAAAGTAACTTCAGACAATATAAAATACTTGAGAATCTACCTGCCAAGGTAGACTCAGAAACTTTATGAAAACAATTACAAACCACTTCTCACACAAATAAAATTAGATTTAAATAATGGGCAAATATCAACTGCTCATGGATAAGCCAAGCTAATATAACAAAAATGCCAATTCTACCTAAATATAACTACTTATTTAGTGACCTACCAATCAAAATTCCAAAATGATTTACTTTTGTGAGTTAGAAAAAATTGTAATTAAATTTATATGGAGACATAAAAAGCCAAGGATTTCTAGATATTTAATGAAAAAAATGCAAAAGGAGGTGCTTTAGCCTTACCAGATCTAAAATTATATTATAAAACATCAGTCATCAAAACTGCCTGGTATTGGCTAAGAAATAGAATGGTAGATCAGTGGAACAGATTAAGAAAAGAGATAAAAGGAAATGATTATAGTAATCTGCTCTTTGATAAACCAACAGAGTCTGGTTTTTTTGGATAAAAACTTCAGTAAGAACTGTTGGGAAAATTTGAAGTGAGTACAGCAGAAACTTAGATTAGACAAACACCTCACACCTTATACCAAGATAACATCAAAATGGATATAGAATTTAGCCATAAAAGACATTATAAACAAACTAGGGGATCAAGGAATAGTTTACCTATCAGATCTATGGAAAGGGAAGCAATTTATGACCAAGAAAGAGATAGAGAAAATCATTAAAAGCAAACTAGACAATTTTGACTACATTAAATTAAAAAGTTTTTGCACAGACAAAACCACTACAACCAAGATCAAAAGAAATGTAATATATTGGGAAACAATTTTTACAACTAGTATTTCTGGCAAAGGATTCATTTCTAAAGTATATAGAGAACTGAGTCAAATATTTTAAAAAAAATATGCCATTCCCCAATTCACAAGTGGTCAAAGGATATGCAGAGGCAATTTAAAGCTGATGAAATCAAAGGAATACATAGTGACATGAAAAATTGCTCTAAACCATTACTTATTAGAGAAATGCAAATTAAAGCATCTCTGAGGTACCACCTCACACCTCTCAGACTGGCCACTATGACCAGAAAGGACAATGATCAATGTTGGAAGGGATGTGGGAAATTTGGAACACTAATATATTGTTGGTGGAGATGTGAACTCATCGAAACTCTCGGGAAAACAATTTGGAATTATGCCCAAAGGGCAATAAAAATATGTATACCCTTTGATGCAGAAATACCACTACTGGTTCTATACCCTGAAGTGATTATGAAAAGGGGTAAAAATATCACTTGTAGAAAAAATATTCATAGCAGCTTTGCTTGTGGTGGCAAAGAATTGGAAGCTGTGTGAATGTCCATCAATTGGGGAAGGGCTGAAAAAAATTGTGGTATATGTATTTTATGGAACACTATTGTTCTATTAGCAACCAGGAGGGATGGGAATTCAGGGATCCCTGGAAGGATTTGCATGAACTGATGCTGATTGAGATGAGCAGAACCAGAAGAACATTTTATACCAACACAGCACATAGGGTTGATGATCAATCTTAATGGACCTTCTCATTCCATCAGTGCAACAATCAGGGACAATTTGGGGGTATCTATGATGGAGAATACCATATTTATCCAGAGAAAGAATTGTGGAGTTTGGACAAAGACCAAAGATTATGACCTGTAATTTTAGAAAAGAAACTTATCTTATTATGTAATTTTGCCCCCCTTACATTTAATTTTTTTTTCCTTAAGTATATAATTTATCTATCAGCATGTTCAATTTAGATTCATTTATAGCATGGAAATAATGTACAGTCCTTCAGACATCCTTCTGTGGGGGTTGGGGGGAAGGAAGTGAGATTAGGGGAAAAATGTAAAATTCAAAAGTAAATAGTTTTTTTAAAAAATGAAATACAGATGGGAATGTTTATAGGCAAAAGGGAAGCAGCCAGTAGATGGAGAAAGACAGAAGCGGAAAGATTATAGATGAGGCAATCTGTTGGAAAATTTGGGATAAAATGGGATCACTCAGAAATATAAAGGAACTAACGGTTGGCAAATAGACTTTCTTTCCATGGACGACAGTTGGGAAGAAGGAGATAGTGGCAGAAACATATGAGTGAGGCAAGAAGAAATATTAGGGAGAAGAGGGATCTCTTACCAAATGACTTCTTTTTTTTGTAAAATATGAAATATGTTCTTAGCTCAAAGACAGGGGGAGGCAAAGTCATTATAGGTTTGAGGAAGGATAAAACATTTTGGAAGTTTCCCTGCAGAGCGTGACCTAATGAGTTAATAAAGTATTAAAATTATACTGTATCATTTAGTAATTGATTCTACTTTGTAATCAACCTCATTTATCATTTTATCAATTCTCATTTCTCAGGTAAGCTAAAAATACATTATCTCCCAATCTGAATTGGCTTAAAGGTGTAGAAAGTGAATGATTTTGTCATTCCCTTCAACTAACCCTTGGAATATTTCTTTGCTAATTATTTTAAACTTGGAAATTCTATTTGGTTCAACCAGCTAAGGTTGAACTCTTCCCCAAAGGACAGTCCTTCATTCCTTGTCCCTCTTTGTGAAATTAGGAGTGATTTTATTTCCTTCAAGGGGACAACTACCCCACAGTCCCGATTAGGATAGCTCTGATTTTCTAACAAAGATAACTAGAGGCAATTTAGACCCATAAAGTAATTAAAATTCTTAATTATCAGAGGAGTATGATCATTCAAACCTGCAAGTCAACCTACCTTGCTCAGTTGTAGACAATGATGACATTCCCCAATCAATCAGAGGGTTATTCCCTTCTCTTCATGGTCTCTGATCTGATTGATGGGGCCAGTCTGATTCACTTTATCATCAGTTATACTTTCACTCTTAACATGCTTATCTTTCTCAGTTCCTTTTTGTTTTATTTTACTTGCCACACATATAAAAGTATTGCCTTGCTGCAGTGGGGGACCAGTTGAATTTATGTAACACAAATTTGTATTACACTCAACACATGTTTCAAGATTTTATCTTTCTTTCAGCAGCAGAAGTGACTTAAGGATTGATAAGGTAAGAAGGATGTTATGATAATGGGGTGAGAGACTTAAGAGTAGAAGACTCTGTAAAGTTGAACTGAAGGGTTCAAGATGAAAGGAGAAAAGTATAACTCATGTGAGTATATGGTAGCAGGATTCCATGAGAAAGAAAAAGATGTCAGGACCCAGGAGTACTAGAGTCATGTCTTTGATGTGTGTTCTATACATATATATCTCATTATAAGGACAGAATTATCAGTAATATTCTCCTTTAGGCCACGGGAAAAAGGGAGAAGGGTTATTGACAGAAACAGAATAGACAAAAAAGGAGAATCAAAATAATTTATTATCATGGAAATAGAAGGAGAAACAAAGCAATTTTAAGAAGAGAGATGGTCCATTGTTGTTTTTCCTAGAAAGGTAAGGAAAGATAAAAATTGGGGGAAAAAAGTCTTAGTATTACATGAATAAAGATCATATTTCTTACAAAGAGCAGTCTCAATTGTATTCAGGCTAGAAAGCACAATATAGTGAGTGGTTCAGACAATTCAGAAGAGTAGTGGTTTTGAGGAAATGAGAGACAGAGTATTTCATGATAATAAAATTAATTGGAGTTTTGGAAGGAAAGAAGGAAGGAAGGAAGGAAGGAAGGAAGGAAAGAAAGAAGGGAAAAAACTGTCAAGCCAATTATGTGCCAAATATTGTAATGAGCACCTCATCAGATCTTCACAACAATTCTGGGAAGTATTGCCCCAATTGTACAGTTGAGAAAACTGAGGCACTTAGAAGTTCAGTGAATTGTGCTGTTCCAATTGCCAGTTATGAATTTAAGGTTTTCTCACTTCAGGTTATATACTCTATCCAATTCTCCACCTAGTTGACTCTAGAGGAAGCCTAGAAGAAGGGGGGAAAGGTGGATAGGAGAGAGGTTAGAATTTAAAACTCACAATTTAAAAAATTGTTTAAAAAGTTGTTTTAACATAATTGCAATATGTGTGTGTGGGATTACTATATATATATATATATATATATATATATATATATATATATATATATATATATATTTTAAAGCTGAAACTCATCTACCTATCCTTGAACTCTTCTTTGCTCATTGAACCATACCCCTCAATATCTCATCTCTGCTCTCTGCCCCAATCAATGTATGCCTAATTATCTCATCTTCCTACCCCTTTAAAAGCTCAGTCCTCAGTTGAGTTGCTCCTCTTCATTTGGGAAGTCCATTAAATCTTAGGGTGTATGTTCCCCCCAGATAAACTCTCATGCTCTTACATATTTCCTTACTACTTATCCTTTGCTGCTGCTGCTGTTAATGATTCTTTCCCTTAGCTTCTGCTAACCACAATAATATTTCAATAAACGTTTTTGTCCCTAAAGGAAAAAAAAAAAGAAAAAACTGGAAATGGAAAGAGGAGAAACAGGAAACATGGTGGAACAGTGAATTGAGTTCCAGGTCTGAATTCAGGAAGTCATGAATTCAAATCTGCCTTGGTACACGTACTAGTTGTATGACCTTGAACAAGTTACTTACTTTTTGCCTCAGTTTCCTCATCTGTAAAATGAGAATATAGTGACATCTACTTCCCAATATTGCTTGGAGGATCAAATGAAATAATGCTTGTAAAGCATGTAGCACATAGTAAGCACAATATAAACATTACCTAGTATAATTATATTTTATTTTAATTTTAATATTAATTTTTTTTTAAATTTGAGTTACAAATTTTTTTCCCTCCCTACTTTCAACCCCTTCCCACATTAAGAAAGTAAGCAATAATTATACATATGAAGTCGTTGAAAACATATTTACATCTTAGCCATGATGAAAAAATCATTAGAATTAAAGTGAATAATTATGCTTCACCCTAAAGTCAGAGTTCATTAGTTCTCTCACTGAACACAGATTTCAATTTTTATCATGAGTTGTCTTCCATCATTATATTAGTTAGTCTAGCTAAATCTTTCCCAGATGATCAACATTACAATCTTGTTGTTTCTGTGGGGCATTGTTCTCTGGAATCTTCTTAATTCACTTTGCTTTAGATCATTTAAATCTTTCCAGGTTTTTCTGAAACCATTCTCTTCATCTTTTCTTATAGCCCAATACTATGGTATTATATGCCACAACTTGTTTAGTCATTCCCCAAAGGTGGAATAGCTTGGAAAAGGACTCAGCAGCCTTTGGTGTCGACTTGATTTTCCCAACTTTCACCTGTGGCTCTAAGAAGCTATAGTATATGACATGACCATACCCCAGTAAACTATTTCAGCAGACTGTCTATATTAGTTAGCCTAAACCAAGTCGAGGACAACTGAAGGCTATCAAAATCTTTCAATGAGATGAGTGAACTGTCTACCTCAAACCTATGAAAACTTCTCCCAGTGGAATGAGTGGATGAGAATAATTTGTTCCAGTGGTTAAGAAGGCAACTAAAGTATTCAATGTGGAATTCCTAGAACTTGGTTATATATATGTATGTATAATTCATCAAGATCATCCACTAAATCCAAAGCCATGACCAATCATCTTGAATTTCTCTTGTCACAAATTTCAATGATTCTGGAAGAAAATGTGAGGCTTATTACTCTTAATATTGCAAAGCATCCAGTAACTGTAGCTGTAATTTAGTTTTATTTTGTATCAGAGGAGAAATGACCATGAGTCTCAGATTATGAAAGTTATTAATTTTAATAAGTGGGAAAATTATGTTTTAGTAAAAAAATGAGTTCATCATAATAAGTTATAACCTGTCACAATAATATTATCTTACCACAATCAGTCTTTATCTGCATGGTAAAAGCAGCATCTGGATTCATATGACTGGAGAGCCCCAGGAACACACCTTCAGAGACTCACAGGGATAAATATTTTGGGTCATGTGTCCATACTTCAGGGGAGACTCCAAAGAATGGACCCTGGGCCTGCAATTTAAATAAACCCCCAAAGAAGGCTTTGCATCAGTCATATGATCTGCTTCTGGTGATATTTTCAGGATCCCTGGAACTGGACGTTCAGAAAATAACCTCAAGGGAATGTTTATACTGAAGAATGGTCAGTTCTCCCCAAACCTAACCATTTCCCAACCTTAGGTACTCAGGCTCTGTCTTATCTTATCAGTTTGAGGTTAGATAATGTACAACTTTTAGTAGGGACAGTATGATTTTTATATTCCCAATACACACACTTAAATCCAATTTATGCATGCAAAAGACATCATGTGGTACAGCAACTGAAGCAATTTTGATTTCATGTAAGATATACCAAACAGTGGCTCACCTGCTTATACAAAAGTTGATTGAAATTTTCTGAATTTTTTCATAAAAGGAGATTATACTCCAGGAGATCAAGAATGCCTCCACTCTCTGTAAAGTTAAAGGAAAAAAGGTTCCTATAAAAATCATAGGAACCATCTTTCTCTTAGTCATTACTAGCAATATTCCTACCAGAGTGCTCCTTAGTAGACTGATCCTTTTTCTGAAAGATGGTTACATACCTGATAGTCAGAGAGGGGCTTCAGAAGGGGTCAAGGAACAGTCAATATAGCTTTTGTTTCCTTTCAATTCTGAAGGAGAAGAAAATTCTTTCTGTACCTACAATTGTCAATCTGACCATCTGACCAAGGAATTTAAAGCTGTCAGTCTTGAGGGCTTATGTAAAATTGTCAAAATTTTGTTGCAAAAAGAAGTTCATCAACATATATTTATATATATATATATATATATATATATTATATATATGTATGTATATGCTAGTTACATGAAGGTAAGTAAGCTTGCACAGGCTCTGAATAATGGATGCTTTCTATTCTCATGCTTTCCCAGTCACCAATGCAGGGTTGTGTACTTAATCCCATGTTTTTTTTTCCAGTGATGATGAAAATAGCATCAAGGTCAACCTACCACATTGTCAGTAAATTATGTAACATGAAAAGACTTTAAGTCAAGACCAAAGTGGAGGGAGAGTTGGTGCATGACTTCTAGTTCACAGATGACTCTGCACTCAAAATAGCCTCTGAGTCTGACATATAATAGAGTATGGATTGATTCTCTGATACGTGTTAATTTTGACCTAACAGTTAACATCAAGAAAACAAAGATTCTCCACCAACAAGCTCTATATTATCAATACATAGAACCGTCAATTTAGCATACTGGGGATAAGTTCACTTACCTTGACAAAATTCTTCTAGAAATCTACATATAGATGGTGATGTTCTGAAGGAAAGTGTGAGTGAAAAGAGTTCTATAGAGTCATCGAGTCATCAAACTGACCTCATTGCTGTATGCTTGTGAAACCTGAATAGTATGTTGGTGCCATGCCAGGAAACTGAGTCCCTTCCATTTGAATTGTCATAGAAAGGTTCTGAAGATCACCTGGCAGGATAAGGTACCTAACACTAAGGTCCTTCCTCAAGCTAAATTACCAGCATTTGGAATCAAGTTTGAGAGGTGGGAGATACTAGCACAAGATTATATAGCATGACATTTCCAAATCAAAAAAGGTGCTGTGTTCTATGAGCAAAACAGAATTGCGTTAGTTCAAAAGAACTCTCCACTCTGATTGTTCATATGGTCAATCAGTACTCAACCTGTGGTAAAGTCTTCAAGCTTGTAGTAATGTGATCAGCCACAGTTATCACTTGACCCCATTTTGGTCCTCTTTTAATTGAAAGGACAAATATCTTCATAAAAGAATTTGTAATGCATGCATACAGTATATTTTTGTGCCTCTCTTCAGATATGTTCAATATCTTGGCAGTGGGAATAGAGAAAAAAATATAGAAGCATGGCTAAATTTTTAGCCATGACCAATTAGTTTAGTGAATAGATAGATGAAGATTCAGAAACTCCTTAGTTCAAAACCAGTCTCATACTTACTAGGCATGCTACCTTGGGCAAGTCAATTAAAATGTCTCTATCTCATCTTTCTCGTTTATTAATTAGGGATAATAATAGGATCAATTTATCAGGATGCTGTGAGAATAAAAAGAAATTGATAAACCTTAAACATTATGTAATTACTATTTTTAAATTTTCACAGAGACATTGTTTAAATGACTGACTGTTCTGCAGTACATGTTTGATCAGGAGCAAGATGAAAACAAAAAGGATGTTCACTGGGGATATCAAAGTAGGAGAGTAAATGCAGGATTTGAATTCTAAAAAACAGATTATGAGTCAGTGATATAAATGATAATGTTTCTAAAACATGACTGGGTTGATGGGGAGTGAAGTAAAAGAGTATTGAACGTCATTGAAATGGAGGAGATTGAAGAACTGTGAGGTCAGGTATTAGATGGATCATCAACATGAATCCTGAAGTCATCAAAGGGAACTGCAAGGTAAAAAGAAAGAGAAAAGAAATACTCTGCTCAAATTAACAGAAATTCTAAGAGAAACTAAAGGATACAAGTCAGGAAGGTACAGACAATATTGATTTGTTGATTTAAAGGGAAAATGAAATTCAGAATCATAGAAGTAAAGAGAAGAAAGAGAACTTGGAAGTCATCCATTATAAATACCTTGATTTGTAAATGAGAACAACAAAGATTACAGTGTGACTCCCATTCCAAAACCCATTAGTATTAGACTCTTTCCTCATTGGTAAAGAGATGAAGACCTTGCCCTGTTTGAAGGATGAGAAAAAGTAGGTAAGAGGCCAGAGAGTTCCAAATTTAACCAGATTCCTTTAGATTCTTCAAAGACCAGTCTCCTTTGGGAACTTTTAGATCCAGATCCCTTTGTGAAGAACCAGACTTTTTCTGGATTCTACAAGTGGCCAGTCACTAGGAACTTCTGATTTCCAATTTTGAGACAGAAAATAGAAGAAACTAATACCAATACAAGATTCAGAAGAAAAAGATGGAAAACATGAGAGGAATGGTCAATATACATTATATTCCCATTTCCAACTAACTACAGGAAGTCTCCTTCTGGGTGAGATCTGGGACTTTTTTTCCTTGATGGAACTGAGTTATCTTACACCTATGGAAGAGCTCCTTCAAATGGTATTATATATTCTCCTATATGTCTTCTATGATTTCAGATTTACTGCTATTTGGATAAATGGTTTTTTGCTATTCCTATGTGTGTTAATTGTGGAAATAACAGTAGGAAGGAAGGGTTAAAATATTGGATTTAGAGTTTGTAATCTTGTTTCCTTCTCCCCCAAATTACAAAACAATCAAAATTTAGATGTAACTATATTAAGAGAACTGATAACAGACTTGTAAGTTGGTACCTGCCTCATTCTGAGGAGAGCAAAGTGTTGACCTCTGGTCCCAAATTCCTGCTCCCCTTCCTGTTTTGGAATTAGTCTCCCTCTGAAAAGGGTGTGTGGAAGAGAGGTTATATATTTTCAAAATTTATTCTGCCTCCTTTTGAGTCACACATCAACAGCCCCCTACTCACCATACATAGACCTCTCTATTCTTGGAGTCTTTCCTTACATGTAGGGTCTACTCTTTCTCCTTACAGGTATAAATGTAATTTGCCCCAAAGTGAGACATTCAATATATAGCAAGAATTCATCCTGTCTTCTAATTAAAATTTCAACTCGTTTTTTTCATTATACTATGCTTCCTATAAGAGTGCACATTATGGCTCATAATCATTATAATGTTTATGAAGATATAGTTTTTTCTAGTTCTAGAAATAGATGAAATTTAAATCCAAAATATATAGTATTTTCTGCATATAATATGCAATCTCACCTAAGGGCTTGAAAAGTAAAATTTTTCTCTGTAGTACATGTTCTTTCATGGAGGTCCTCAGAGAAAAGAAAATGTAATACATAGTGGCATTACCTATGATATTGAAAAGTTTCTTGATAACAAAGATTTTTCTATAATTGCTTTGAGGGGATTATGGAAAAACATTTAATTGTTATCGGAAATACTAAAAGGATTTTTATGAACTGCTGCCATAATGAGTTTGTTCAAATTGCAAATTTTGGTGATTCTTATGCTGAAGCAGAATACCAAATCTCTAAATAGATCTAAAGTGTCTACCTATATTATAAGATTTTATTTCTAAAACCTTTCCTCTTTAAGAATAAGAAAAGTAAGACCAGAAAATTCATGGTTTCTGCAGTAATCATTTTTCTTACTCTCCACCTGTTTTCTCAACTCTCCTCCATAAAAAGGAAAGCATCTACCCAGTACATTTACACATATGCATAATACCTTAGAGTTTTAAAAGTACCTTAAAGAATATTAAATCTAATGATCAAAATGAGAAAAGTGAGACACTTTGGGAAAAGTTTACATAACTGGTTAGTGGTTGTTGACCTTTCTCAAAAAATATCAAAATAATATCACTATGTTGGTGTTAAGGTATGATGTATTAGAATGGTTGATGAGAAAGATACAAGCTTGAAACAGATAAAGCACAAATAATCCACAAAAACATTTGGAGTCAAAATATTTTTAAATTTGTCCATCTCACATTTCTTTTGAGTTATTGAAATTCTTCTTTGCCCAACACCTTCTTTGATGGGGGCATGCCATGCTGGGTGATCCTTTGCCAGGGTTTCCCATATCATATAACTGATTCCAAAGTTCTTCAGTGTGAGTATCCTTGAGAGTGACCTTGTACCATATAGAATTGAAGCAATAAGGCCATTCCGTCAGAGTTGATCTCTCTGAAATAAATACTGAATACTTGGAAGTTTATTTGAGAAAGGACTTTATTTTGCCAAGTGATCTTCAAGACCTTCAAAAGAAAATTTAAATGGAAATTATTCAGTTTCCTGGTATGGCACTCGTATACTGTCTAGTTTTCACAGGCATACAACAGTAAGGACAGCACAATTACTCATCTAATACCTCTTCTTTTTCACACCTTCATTCACAACCTCATCATCTATGTATACTTCTCTCTGGAAAGTATATTGCCAATGTAAGTCTCCAGCATTCACTATTTCTTCCTTTGTTTTAAGTATATATGCATGTATGGTGTGATGCTGGTGGAGAAACTGTCAAAATTAGCAGAAGTGTCAAAGAATCAATCCATACTCTGCTACATCTCAGCCTCAGAGGCTGAATTGAGGGCACAATTATCTGTGAACAACAATAACAGAAAAAAATCAAGCTCCAACTCTTCCTCTGCTTTAGTCTTGAAGTCTTTTCAAGTTAAATAATTCATCATCAGAGTGGTAGCTGATCTTGATGCCATTTAGATGCTCACTGAAAGAGTCTGACAACATTGCTGAAAACTACAAGGCTAAAAAACATGGGAGCAAACACAGAGTCTCACTTCACTCCAACTGGTGACTTGGAAAGACTATGAGCATTGCTCATTATCTAGAATGTGTACATCATGAAACTGATATGCAATCCTGATGCACTTCTATGGGCAACTAAATTTTGGCAAAATTTTCCACAAATCCTCACAAGAGAAAGTATCAAAGGCCTTGGCCATGTTGACAAGTTTAGGCACAGATCTTAGTTTGATTCTTGTCTTTCTCCTGTCATTTTCAGGCAGCAAACACCATGTTAACTGGCCCCTGGCTCTTTCCAACACACACTGGTTCTCAGGTAGAAGACCATCTTACAAGTGAAGGATCATCCTAATAAAAAAGGACTCTGGTAAGAATCTTGCCAGCAAGGGTTAAGAGAGAGATTCCATCTTCCACTCTGATTTTCATAGAGTCACATATTTCCTTGTCCTTTTTAAAGATGGACAATTGGAAATCTCCTTAAACCCCTAGGGGATAACCTCTTTTTACCTTATAATTCAGATGATTTTAGTCATCTGTAAAAAAAGGGGGGGGATGCTCTGTAATCTGCTGTCAGACCACATAATAAAGATTAACCTCAATTTTATATTTAATTATTTCAAAAGGGTATTTTGAAAGAATACTGAAAAAAGGAGAAGTAGGAAAGAGTTTAGAGGAATTCAGCCAGGATTGCATTGTGTCATAGAAGGATTAGAGAAAAGAATATTCAGGTGGAAATATGATACCTATGTTTAAGTACTTGAAAGATTATTACCTAGGAGAGGAATTAGACATATTTTGTTTGGTGTCAAACAGAAGAACCAGGAATAATGGATGAAAGTTGCAAACAGGGAAATTAAAATTGGATTTCCAGAAAACCCTCTTAATAATTAGGACTGACTCAAAGTGGAATGATATGCTAAAAAGATGATCACTTGTGTGATATCAAAATAAAATTTCACTTTAGAATATTTAACTAAATAGATATCATACTTTAATTCAATTCTGCAATTTCTTGGCATGGAAATAAATACTCCAAGAATTTAATTGATCATGGATTCATAATTGTGGGAGCTCCCTTCAGTGGTACATATCTATCCATTTAAGTTTTCTCGTGCTTAAGGATTTTTGTCCATGACCTTTGGAGGTGGCATGCTTTAATAGAAAGAAACTAAATTTCAATCCTAATTCACTACTAGCAACAGTGTTGAGTCTGGATAACTTACTTAACTGAGGACACTAAGGTTCAAGTTCTCTAATTATGGCAAAAGGATCCTTTTATCAATTTTCCCTAGAGGAACTAATAGTAGTATGCTGTTAAATTTTTAATAATTAACTGGTTCTCTGGGGGAAAATGTATGGATGATACATTTAATTTTTATTCTGCATTATTAACATATTCTCTAGTACTTAAGTCTAATAAAGAAAGTGTATTGAATTTTCAAATATCCAAGGTTATATGGTCACACTAATACTTTATTTTGATAGTATTTTATTTTCTCAATTACATGTAAAGACAATTTTTAACATTCATTTGTATAAAATTAACAGTTCCAAAATTTCTCCCTTCCTCTTTACTCTCTCCTTTGCCTATTAGGTGGTAATGCAATTTGATATGGATTATATTTGTCCAATCATATTAGTCATGTTGTGAAAGACTAATCAGAGCAAAAGAAAAAAAAAAACATGCTTCAATATGCATTCAGATTTCATCAGTTTTCTCTTTGAATGTGGATAGAATTTTCCCATCATGACTCCTTTGGAATTGTCTTGGGTCAACGTATTGTTGAGAAAATTTGTCATTTAAAATTTATCATTGCATAGTGTTGCTGTTACTTTGTGCAATGTTCTCCTCCCTTCACTTTGCATCAGTTCATGAAGATCTTTCAAGGATTTTCTGAAATCTACCTGCTTATCATTTCTTATAGCTCAATACTATGCTCTTACATGAATATACCACTTGTTCAATCATTCCCCAATTGGACATTCCTCTTAATTTCCAATTCTTTGTCACCACAAAAAAGAGCTTCTATAAACATTTTAGTACATGTAGGTCCTTTTCATTTTTTGAAATATCTTTGGGATATGTATGTATACATATACATATATATATATGTATATATATATGGAGAGAGAGAGAGAGAGAGAGAGAGAGAGAGAGAGAGCGAGCTCTTCTGGTTTCAGTATAAAATTCTAACAACTCATGCGCACTGCTTTGAATTGGCTCTAGCAAACCTTTGGAATATCTGCTATAAGTTTTCTTCTAAGTGTTTAAAAATTACATGAATATCAAGGAATCATTTGTGCTGCTCATTCCTTTTCTTGTTTTCTTGCTGTATGATTTTGTTGGGATAATTATGTCTGGGACTCTCTTTTGCACTAAGTTTTGTACAGATTATTGTTGGTAATAAATGACAATTTATTCATATATGTCCTGTGTTTTCTCTTGTCCTTTCGAGAAATCTTCAGTTGAGGCTGCTCAGAGACGGGTGATTTTTGATTCACAGACATTTCCTATCACTTGAAGAATATTTTTAATGAATTAAAAATAAGTGATTTTTGGGTGAGGAAGAAGTCTAGAATCAATGAAAACTTTTCTTATTTCCAAAATTCAATATACCTGGCTCTTCTACTAAATTCTGATTCCATTGGAAGTTGGAAGTTCTGACAGAATAAATGTATGGCCCAAGAAGCTTTATGTCAGAACCTAGGCAACAAGTTATCGTTATGGTCTTATGTTTAGCAAGCATGTATGCATGTATTCTTTATAGATTTTTAGGGCAATTTCTTTTGAATGGCAATAAAATTCATTGAAATAGTTTGGTCTTTATCTGGGCACAGATGTGATAGGCAAAAGGTCAGGCATAATTAGGAATATCTAGAGGACCTGATTGAAAGTAGAAAATTATATTGAACTAATCTTTTATAACAGAATTCTATACATGTATGAACTATTATCAGCTTTATGAATTCTTGGTACAGTGAACTGCTAAGTAAATAAAATCTCTTAATTCAGAAAGGTACATTCCCTGTAATATTGTTAGCTTTTTCTGTGTTTCTGTAGTACTGAGTTCTGTGCCATGTCCAAGGTCACATAACCAGTATATGTGAGAGATAGGACTTGAATTAATTTCTTCTTGAATCCAAAATTGACACTATATTCATAATATTATTCTTTTAATTTGATACAAGTTCAAAAATAAAAAAAATTATTTAAGCAATTATTTTGTGGTTTTGTCTACCAAGGAGTTTTTTTTTTATGATTTTTACTGTGCCCTCCAAGAAAAATTTTATTTAAAGGAAAAATGTAGTCCTTACTTTTCTCCAAGTACTACAATCAGTAAACAAAATAATCAGTGAAATAACAGATTTACTACACTTTTTCATAAAATTAGTGACTACATTAAATTTGGCTCAATGTATACCATGGAAACAATGTAAAGACTGGCAAATTGTCTTCTGTGGGGGGTGGGGGGGGAAGAAGTAAGATTAGGGGAAAATTGTAAAACTCAAAATAAATGAAATCTCTATAATCCAAAACTAACTAACTAAATAAATAAAAAGAGTGACTCTGAAGAAATGCTTTCTTATGATAAATAATCTATGGAAACTTATTTTTTACCATCTCATAATTTCCTCAAACATGCCTTGTGTGTGTATACACACACACACACATACACACACACACACACAGACACACACACACATATATATCACTTTCACAAAACTTTTATGGATGAGAAATTTTCTTATATTTTCATATAAAGGAATTTATGACTGACTGAACAGCATGCCGGTGATTAGTCTGTCTATATTTAAAAAGTGACTTCAAAAGAGATAATTTGCTATATTTAGAGCCCTTCTATTGTTATAGAACATGCTAAAACATCAACTCAAGTGGTCTGAAGAAGCTAAAAGCAACTTAATCCTACAATGAAACATCTTGGGAAAACATTGCAGTTGAACAATGATCTGGTCCCACAATGGAATAGGAAAATAAGTGACTAGATTGTTTGCAGAAAATTATATAATCTTGCTGGTAATATCAATTTTGTCTCTGACATGAAGACCTTCATTTTTCAAAATTATTCTTCTGATGATGCCTTACAATTGTATGTAGTCAAAAAGGTCAATAGTCAAAATAATATTTAACAATGTTATTTTGAGGTAATTTAATGTCTCTCAGGTAAGGAGAACAAGCATTTTCTGGCGGAAGACCATTGCAATCTTTGAAAAATGAAAATTTTGAGTAATCCAAAGGCAAAGAAGGGTCTGTGAGTAGTTTACAATATATTTCAATGAAGAATTATAAGTTGAAAGTGAAGTAAAATTTGTCATCAGGGAAAAATCCACAAAAATGAGAATATAAACCCTTTGATTTGTTATTAATGTCCTCTCAATCACCTTTATGGTCACCTTCTATGATCTGAAAATTTTTCTAATAATTTGGTATCCTTGTCTTTTTCACATATCTTCAAAATCACTCCCTCAATGTTCATGAAATTGTGAAGCCTCCACATAGATTTTCTCTATATGTATTCATGGAATCCAGATACAATTATCTTAAGTGTGATATAATTGTCATCATATTGCAAATTGAGATGTTAGAGTGCAAATGAAGTAGTTCCTCTGTCATGGATAATTGAAATAGACACATAAACCGGGAAGTTTTTTCTCTTTCTTTTTATCCTCCATTTTTTTTTTCATAAGTATTCTAAGGATAAAACAGGTTTAGTTGAGACTCACTCCAGGTTTTAGGCAGACTGATTATCCTTTCCTACTTTTCTTGCCAACTGAGGGGAAATATTACTCATGATCTTTCATTATGCTTATTATAATATTTTGTAATGAATTTACAATTATATTTGTAATAATTTCATTGCTGTGGTTTAATGTTTCTTAGGTAAGGAGAGCAAGTACTTTCTGACAAAGGATCTTTCTGTCATTTTTGAACTTTGCTATTAGTGATAATTTTGTATATGGTAGACTTCAATAAAGAATATAGTTTACATTTATTTTTGTCCATTACCTTTTTTCCCAGTTTTTTATTAATATTTTATTTATATAGGTCAAGTTAGAATTGATTTAACTGCCATTTTTTTCCTTTCTCCTAGCTTAGTGTTGATTTTGAGTTTTACTCTAATTAAATGATGACATAATTGCATACTGACAACTGGTTCAGAAATGACTCATGCTATCATAAATGATTTCTTTTTTTGTGATACTGTTTGATGTTCACCATATCCAGTAATTTAAGATTCTCTTTTGGAATAAGGTATTCATGCTATAGATTCAGGAGACTTCTATGAAATATGCTAGCTTTGCCCTTTTTCATTTCCTAACCTTGAGTCATAGTTAATATAATATTTTCCAATATCTTCTTTTATTCCCACTTTCATATTTAAATCACCAATTGTAACAGTATATTTTTATTTGTTTTGTAAGATCTTTTCTTCCTTAGAGTCATTTTGTGGGCTATTATGAAAAATCTTTGAACTGTTTCTTTTATCCTTTGGATTAAATCAACTTTATTAAATCTATTAGTTGCTACTCAAAGGAGAAATAGCTATCTATTAAATTATAATTTCCTGAAGTCTTTTGGTTTCATTTATTATGGGAATGTCATGGGCACTGGTCTAAAGTTCATTTGTGTGTATATATGTTTTGTTATTATTATTTTCATTTCCTAATTTGTCATGGTTGATGAATTTATTATGCAGTTTCTGACTCATTCATGATGATCATCTATGTACTTAGTCCTCAGACACCAAACTCAATTTCAGTGGGGTCATACTTGAAGACTTTCCATTATGTTGAATCTGCAATAACTTGCATAGCTTTTGACAACTCAATGTCACTTTAAGGCCACTAGAGGTTCTGGAGTAAGACTTTCATTCCAAATACCCATAAAAACTCATAAATTTTTTTTTTACTTAGAAACATCAATTTTTCAAGTGAAGTTGAAAGAGTGATAGTAAGATCTGTGTTGTCTGAATTATTTGCATAGAGATCTAGACCAGAATATGACAAAACAATAAGAAATCCAATTTAAGTCCTATAGAAATGGGGGGGGGGGATAATCATCTTTGACCTATATTTACTAAAATAACAGGGACTAACTAATAAAATAACTGACCATATCCATTACCATAACTTAAGCTGACTAAAAAGTCAATGGGATTTCTTCTGGTACCAATAAGACTTTACTGGAAGGAATGAGCCTCTGACTCCTGTTTTAGTCTCTTAATTAGCATATAGTCTTTATCACTATTTCTACTCCTAGTGAGATGCCTTTTAATGATTCAGGCATTCTTAGGACCATTTCAATCTGAATCTTTAGCACCATGTGGCAGAAAGCATAGACAGAACCAGTCCCCACCTCATATAAGAATAGCTTAATTATGAAAGTGCTTTTGCAAGATCCTTATGCTTTTTTCCTTGTGCTTTTCCAAGCTGCCTGATTTTGCATTTCAGATTCCATTAGTTTGTAAAATTATAAATGCCACAACTCATTTCTTATAAGCAAAATTTAATAGATTTAGCCTTGTCACAGTAGTCAAAAAAATTCTCAACTCTGTCTAGAAACCATGTAGCATAAACCTCTTCTTTTTTTTTGGGTTGTTGAGTGAAATAATGGTTTCAATTGATTACATTTTAAAATGTCTGATACAATCATAGAATTAATTCTGTAGAATCTAAACAGAACACATCTAGTCCATTCTCCTAATTTTACCAATGAAAAATCAGGCTTGAAGGACTTGAATGACTTGCCCAGATAATGACCAAGATGAGTTTTGAACCCAATTCCTACATTGGAAAAAAAGAGTGTGATTGAATTTCAAATCCTACTGTTTTAATTCTCAGTTCCCAGTATGAACAGTGAAAGCAATCTTTAGTCACTTCTTAAAGTTTGGATAATGATACTTTCTGCTTCCATGATTTTTTATTCCCTTTCATATTTTCACAGGCTCACAGAATGTTAGAGTTAGAGAGGACCCTTAAAATTACTTACTTTACCCTCATTATTTCATAGAATCAAAGATTTAATAAGAATTTATAAATCCATTAAGTTTTAAAAAGAATACACTCAATAAGAATTTCTGAAATTTATTTAATAAGAATTTATGCCTGCATGCTAAGCATTGTATAGGTCCTAGAGATAATAAAGAAGCAATCACTGCCTCAAGGAGTCTGTAGCCTAGTGGGAAAAAGAACGTAGGCTCAAACTGGTATGTAAATCAAGCCTTCATGAATCTCAGGATGAGAAAACTTAGACCCACAGAGAAAGAGTGAAATGTTTTAAACCATCCAATATATAATATTTAAGATATATATTTCAAATTAAATCTTTTACTGATAGTGTAAGTACAATATTTTTTTCAAATGCATCATTCAAATATTTGGCAAACAACAAAACCGACATCAATAAATCATGTCTATTGAGCATTCTAACACCCTGTATTATTATAGGTCCTACCATCCTATTTTACAAGGAAGACTTTGAAGCTAACATCACATAGATGTTAAGTGATAGAGGCTGGATTTCATTATAGATCTATCCTGATTCCACGTCTAACACTCTATTTACTAGATTGCATTGCTTTTTTGTTAGAGTAGCTTATTTCTATTTGAAAATTGTTCTCTAATGAGATTAAGTAAATATTTGATATTCAATTTGGAATTATGCAAGAAAAATAACTAGGTTCTTCATCACCTACAACTGGTGATACCACTTCTAGCCATTCACCCCCAAAGAGGTCACATATGTAGGAAAAAATAAACTCTGAAAATTAAAATAGTAGATTCTCTCTTGTCTTAGAATCTATATTGTTGGCAGTTCCCTGGCTTTTCAGTACATAAATCATGAACTGTTTTCTGTTTTGTGGAGATTTTAAGAAATGATCATCCAAATTCATATGGATTCTAAGATATTCCTGATTGAAGCTAGTACCAATGTAGAGTAGGTTTAATATTGGAAAAAAATGAGATGCCTATATGTTAATCACCACTTAGCACAGATATTTATTTAGGTATAGCAAGAGAATGCTTTACAAGAAAGAAAAGTATTGAGGACCTTTCGTGTTGATTCAGTTGAGTAACTTTCCCATCATGATTCACTAGCCAAGCAACTGAGACATCCTCAACCCCAGTCCTCCCTCTATCTTCCCCACCTCTTTCTCTTTGTTCTTTCCCCTTTTCTTCCTTATTTCTGATTTAAATAAAAATGATGAGGAATTAGTTCCTGATGTTTTGAGTCAATGAACTTTACAGAAATGGTTCTTAGTACTGTTTAAATGTAACCTGAGTCCTAAAGTTATTGAGGCTCTTCATTGTCTGTAATCAATATCTGTGCCTGTGTGAGGTACAGGTTGAAGTAGTCAAAGACTGAGAAAGAGAAGTGTGCAACCATTTTTTCAGTCTCTTCAAGTTGTTGAATCCCTACAGATCTCTTGAGTTTTCAGACTTGGAAGTTCTTTGGAGTTTCTTTTTAGCTTCCAATTTTGAAAAGAAGAGCACTGAAGGCAACACCATTTGAGGTTGCCAAATGGAAAATAAGACTCTTGGAAGAAAATGACATGAGAAGAGCTCCCACTCTCCATCATGTCCCTCCACTCAGAATGGTAAACTAGAGACTTCAGGAATTTCTGGGGTTCTCTTTTGATTCAGTTGATTTATCTCAATTCCAATTGGAAAGCTCTTTCATTCTATATTGTCTGGAATATATCATTGTATGTATACCTTCTCAGATTTCTGTTTTGCTTCCATTTGGATAGATGGGATAATTTACTATTTGCTGTGTGCTCATTGTGGTATTAACATTTGATGAGAATTGAAAACTGCATTCTCTAGATTAATAATATTTAAAGGAACAGATAGTCATAAGTTTAGCCTGCTACCCCTATCTCTGAGAAGAACAGAATGGACAAACTTCTGACCCCAACCTCTTGCTTCCCCTTCCTATCAAGAAATAAACCTCTATGCTACATTAGAGGGGCAGTTTTTACTACATAAGGAAATATTTGCCTAAGTTGCTTATGAGAAAGGAGCAAGATAGTGCTCCTACAAAAACCAATTTTACCTGATCAACATTTAAATATTTTTTCAACTCCTGTAGGTGTTTTTAAATTATATTTAAGGAAAAAAACTCACATACATTTCAAGAAACACTAACAATAAAGAAATAGATGATATTTAGCTTTGAAAGTAACTTCCAGGTGGGATTGTATTTACATTTCAGATGATTATTTGTACAGAGGCACTACATTTCTTTTACAAAGCTTTCTTATCCTGCTGTTTATATAGGTGGTTATTGACTTCCTAGAAGGTATATAGATATTTATAAATATGCAATATGTGCATTACACCCAGGAGCAAGCAGAAGCCTTTCATTCTTAACAGTATGTGCTTTAGATAGTCACACAGAGTAAATTAGATTTGAAGCTGATCTTTAATTAGATGGATGTTATTGTTTATTCTAACAAATAATATCAAATATTTTCCTATTTGGAAATATATTAGTCCTTTCAAATAATCTAGAATGAATACAGTATTTCTTTCCCAATGAGCCCTTAGATGCTTTATCCTAATTTTTACTGCATTCGAATAATTGGATGTTTTGAAACTAGTTATAAAAATATTGTGCAAACAATAATTACTACACAACTGCTAACAAGTACTTTGACAGAAAGACTCTAAAGTCATATGTGAGCTTGAGATCATGGAAATCCATGAGAGTATTGTTTATAAGCAAGAGGCAGCATAGTGAGTTAAGTTCTACTCTCAAAACAAAAAGACTTGGATTCAAATCTAGTTTCAGATGTATACTGGCTGTATGACCCTTGACTCTCACAATCTTTTTGAGCCCTGTTTTCCTAATCCATAAAATAAGGATATTAATACCTTATTTTCAAATTTGATATAAGGGTCACATGTATATGAAGCACTTTAGAAATCATAAAGTGTCATATACATTTTAGTTTCAATTACTGTTGTCAGCATTATCTTTACTAAAAAACAAAATAGTCTTTGGGAAATACCAGTTTGCAAGATATTCAGCACATAGGCCGTCTTGTTTATCATGATATACATGAAGCTTGTAACACTCCTGAGGGCTGGTTGAACCAGATAAAAATGTCATTGGAAAATATTTGATAAAATAAAAAAATTTATAATAAAACAGAAAAGTTGTCGATTTAGGCCCACAGAGTTGTTTATGTATGGTCTTTTTTTTTAGGTTATTGCAAGGCAATGGGGTTAAGTGACTTGCCCAAGGCCATACAGTTAGGTAATTATTAAATGTCTGAGGCCGAATTTGAAGTCAGGTACTTCTTACTCCAGGGCCGGTTCTCTATCCACTGTGCCACCTAGTTGCCCCTATATATGAGATTGACACCATTGATCTAATAATAGTAAAAATAGGTACCCTCTCAAAAATATTCACTTTAAAACCAGAAGCAAAGGCAATAGTGATTTTAATATATTAGCTGATTGATTTGTATTAGTGTTCCTCTCGATTATTAATGTCTAAAGGGAATTAGATTCAATTACTGTACATAGTGTTATATGAAAGCTATTTTCCATTTCAATTAGGATATCTGTCAAACACATTTATGACAATAGATTTGATATCATCACTGAGGGACCAATCATTTGTAATCCAGAACCAGCTATATAAAGACCTCTAAGACAAATGGGTGTACTTGTTAAAATCCAATGCTCACAATTGCTCTTTTATAGTCAAAAGGGTGGAATTATGACTTGGTAAGTCATAAAAACTTAATAGCAATACTTAGAAATTTAAATTTCAGTTTTATTGATCTAAATATTGATCACTTAGTTGCCAAACTAGGAAAAGAAAATAATAGATCAGTCACAACTTGATTTATTACAAAGATACTTGAATCACCTGCCATTTCTTTCTCCAGCTTGTTTTAATAGAGGAGGAAATTGAGGCAAACAGGATTAAGTTATGCTCAGAATCACACATCTAGTTAGTATCTGAGATCAGATTTAAATTCTTGTCTTGCTGACTCTAGATCAGTTAGGCTTATCAACTGTCTACCTAGCTGCCCCATTCCTCACCAATGATTATGGTACTGTGTGACTTCACTCTTGTGAGAAATATTAAGATAATTGAGACAAACATGATTTGGTAGGCTAAATCATACAAGCAGTTTTCTGCATTCTCTACATTGCAACTATATAAAGTATGAGTATGATTGAACTAATACTTTCCTGGAGTTAAGGGGAAAATTATGCTACCTTCCTAATGTCATTCATTTCAAAAAAGTAATTTGACTATTTGTCAGGGCAAAGGAATAAAGAAAAAACCTTCCTCTCTGGTTAAAAATATAAAATATAGATGCAGGAAAATTTGAAAAATAATGCATGGAATTATATTAAATAAGAAATAAGTGTTATGGATACCAAATACAAATGCAGTTAAGCAGAGGATAAATCAGTGCTATTTTGATCTGTAAGATTTTTCATAAAATGAAAAGAACCAACCAAATGTTATCTGTCATTTCCTATATTTAGTAGCAAATGTGTCTTGAAATAAGTGATCTGTTTTTTTTTTTGTTCTTGTTGTTCTTATTCTTGTTTTTAAGTGGAGATTAGGAATAAATTGGTGATCAAACAAGAAAAAGAGAGAAAAACATCAGGTATAAAATTAATTCATTGCAATAATGCATATTCATAGTTCACTGAGATCTCAGGAGCCCTAAAGACAAGGTGTGATATAATAAGTCTAGAGCAGACCAAAAATTATCTAGTTCATCTACCACCATTTTATATTTTAGGAAACTGAAACCCAGTGAAATGAAGTGACTTTGGCAAAGATCATTTGGGTCATTTCAGTTCAAAATTTTACCCAGATCCTCTAATTTTCAATGTTTTTTTTATGACACTATCAGATCAACATTTTGAGGTGTCTCTCACTATCTCAATAGCATACTATGGTGTCAAGTCAATTAATGGGAAAGCAATAACAAAGCTGGCTCTGCATATTTCGTTTGATACCTAACAGTCCCTATATCTGACATTTGTTAAGAATACTCCTTTAGTTTTTTGGTTTTTAATAATTATAGGACAGTGATTAGTATGGGAGCATGGCACTATATGTTACCTTTGTATTTTAGGTATATAAAGAAGAAGAAAAAAGAAAGGAGGGATGAAACCTTACTCATTCTATGATTTTGCATATTTATTATACCTGTTCTAATGATCTTCACTCTATATCTGTGAAACATTTATCTATAAATTTCCTGAAGCCCAGGGGTTATCGTTCCATAGTAACGTGGATATAGCCATAGACTGGCTAAAGTTTTAAAATTCAGTGAATACATTAACAAAAAAAAAGCACAAGAGTACTGTTGATTTTTTTCATGTCTTCAATTTATGACAACTCAACTACCCAAAGTCAGTATATGAATTCTAAAGCATTCTTAGCACAATACACAGGCTGAGATTTACTCTGGACATTTCACCAATCCCCATAGGTCCAAGACTCTACATAACAGAGTGTTCTGAATTTATGAGATGGACCATGGGAAGAAATTATCAGCATCTAGAATAGTCCTTAACATTCAGGAGAAGTCAATGTGAGTTGAAATAGTTTAGGAAACATTCTAAAAAGAGATAGGAATTGAGTTGAATCTTCTAATTTGATAAGGATTCATGAAATGGAGATAGATATTCTAGACAGAGAGGATCACCAAAAAACAAAAATGGAGCTTAAAAATGATTAAGATATACTAGGTGAATCAACACATCTAGACTTCATATTCAGGAGTAGCAGTGGACAACTTTAGAATGGTAAATCAAGGACAATTTGTAAACAGTCTTGAACATCAACCTAATGATTCTATACTTTAACTTATAGGTAATAATAAAGGCTTTTAAGTATGATACAGAAAAGATTAGCATGCAAAGATCACACACAAGTTCATATAATTTCCCATGTTTGGGAGACATAAAAAAAGGATAATTTTGATGTCATTAAAAACAAAAAGGATTTATATAGACACAATTAAAATTTGAAGTAAACAGGAAAATTATAGCAAATTTTTCTAATAAAGGTCTCATTTCTTAAAAATGTAAGGAACTGAGTTTAATTTATAAAAAAATAAATTCAATTTCCCAATTGATAAATTGTCATAGATATGAGCAGAAAATTTACAGAAAATTATCAAAAATATCTATATTAATGTGAAAAAATGCTCCAAACTGATAGAAAACTGCGACTTAAATCACTTCTAAGTTACAATTTCACACTTATCAGATTGGTAAACATGTCAGAATATGAAAATGACAAATGTAGCAGGGAATGTGGAAAAATAATTACACTAATGCCCCACTGAAGAGTTTTGAACTTGTCCAGTCATTTCAGAGTATAATTTGGATCTTGCCCCAAAGAATCTGTGCAGAACATTTGAACAAGCAATAAGGGTCTTAGGTCTGTATGCCAAATTATTCAAAGAAAAAGGAATAAGTCCTAGATGTACAAAGATATTTTTAGCAGATTCTTTTGTGGTAGAAAAGAATTGGAAAATGAAAGGATGATCATCAATAGGAGAATGGCAGAGCAAGTTATGATGTGTGATTCTGATGAAATGCTATTGTGCTAAAAGAATTTATTTTTCAGAAGAAGGTATTTTCAGAAAAACCTGAGAAGACTTCTATTAACTAATACAAGATAAAATGAGTCAGACCAGGAAAACATCATATACAGTAGCAGCAATAGTATAATGATAATCCACTGTGAATGATTTAGCTAGTTGCATCAATGTAATATCTATGACAGTACCAAAGTACTCCTGATGAAAAATGTTATTCTCCCTCATAGAAAGAACTAATGAATTCTGAGCACAGATTGAATCTTAGCAGCAATATTGTAATGATAATCCACTGTGAATGACTTAGCTGTTTCATCAATAAAATAATCTATGACAATTCCAAGGTACTCCTGATAAAAGGTGTTAACCACCTTCATAGAAAGAGTTTAATGAATTCTGAGTACAGATTGACACTTTTCTTGTTTCTTAAATTCTTATTTTTTTGCAACATGACTAATGTGGAAAATAGGTTTTGTGACTTCATATGTATAATTGAGTATTTCTTGACTTCCTACTTGGGGGGCTGGAAGTCAGAGAGAGAAGGAAAGAATTTGAACCTGGAAATAAAAAAATAAAAAATAAATTAGAAAGTAATAAAGAGAAAGAAATAGTTTTTCCTCTTCAAATTGTATATGCATACAATAGATGAAATAATAATTACTTCAATGAAAATATTGAAGTCCTTGGACATGAACTTCCTTGATTCCATAAAATTTCTCAGCATCATTACTCATTCTTTTCCCCTTCCATCTTTTCACAAGAGAAATAGTACTCCTAATCTTCACTGAGTTTATTTTCTTACCTACCTCTTTGATTTGTTCCTTCTCATCACAATGAGGAACTTGTTCTAACAATCAATCCTTATAATTCATACATGTCTAGTATTTCCCTAAACCTTTGAGAATATTTATAAAATCTTCTGTTTAAGCATGCAAAGACTTTTAAACCTTGACTCCTTTATCCCTTTCAAATCTTCTCACCATCCTGGCTTCTTACTCCTTGCTCCTTATTCTGTGATCCAGGGACACTGACTATTCTGCCATTCATCCAAAAAATACTCTCCATCTCCTAATTGTAATCTTCTTTTTGCTGGCTTTTCCCCATACTGGTGGTTCTCTCCCTTGTCATCTCTGAGTACTGGCTTCCTGGCTTCCTTCAAGTCCTATTGAAATCTTACCTTCTTCAAGAAACCTTTCTTGATTCCCTTTACTGCTAATGCCTGACTTCCCTCATCTCCAATTTGTCATATATTTTATTTGTATGTAGTTATTCATATGTTGTCCCCCTATTAGACTTTGAGCTCCTCAAGAGCAAGAACTTCATGACATAATATAGATTTATTGACGGACTGCAAAGACACAGTTGTCAGGGAGAGTGTCATGTATAAGGTACATTAAATAAGTCAGAGTAACTAAATCATAGAGTGTGTGAAAGGGAGTAAAATATAATAAGAGAAATGAAGGAAGGGAGTAGATTGTGAAGGACTTTAATTGCCAAACAAAGGAGTTTGAGACTGGATCTAGAGGAAATAGAAAATCGATCTAGTTTATTGGATAACAGGAGACATACTTACACATGAACTTAAGGGAAATGACCCTGATTATTCTATGGAGTGGAATGAAGAGACTTATTTGACTCTTGTAATAATGCATATTTGTTACAAGAAATTTGTTTTGTTTTTTCTTTTTTTCTCAATGAGATAGGGAATACAAGAAAATAGATTTTGTTAACAAAAATAAAAAATAACCCTTAAAAAGAAAAATTGAGAGGACTACAAGAGTAGAATGTTCCATACACTTATAGAAGAGGTCAAAACATTTTTGTTCTTGCTTAATTATTTTATTTTGTCACAAAGTGGTACTAATATGGAAATTTTATAACAGAGATACAATATAAACATGTACATACATACTTATAGACATATATACATATATATATTTATATATTTATTGAAGTTTATATATATATATATATACATAATCTTCAATAAAATAAATACAGTATAACAGTCCAGAAAGAGTTATAAAATTTTAAACTGGGATAGTTGTTTTGTCTGTATTGAAAATTAAGTGAATGAAAGAGATGTTGGGAATTAGACAACTGATTGGATGTTTGAGGAAAGAGTATGCATCAATATTAACCCAAAATTTAGAATCTGAGATAGTGGAAGGATAATGGAGATCCACTAAAAAAAAAAAAGGAAGTTGAGAGAAGAGAGCAATTGGGGGTGGGGGGAAAGAGATCTATTTTGGGTCTATTGAGTTAAGATGTTTCAGGGTAATTTAGTCTGAACTATCAAAAAGTCAATTGGTAATGTTGAACTGCAGGTCAAGAGAAACTAGGGATAGAAGTGGAAACCTCTGCATAGATAAACCCACTAGAAATGATGAAATCAGTAAGTCATAGAATAAACAAACAAAAAAAAGATCCCAGGGTAAATACTAAAAATACTTCAAGGTTTACAAAGTACTTTTAGAAGAAAATCAGTGCAAGTATTATTGTTATTATTTAACAATAGAGGAAATTTAGTCTTATAGAAATTAAGTGATTAACTTATAGTTAATAAGCAGAGAAGATATAGTTTGAACAATTTCTTTTTCTTTCTTTTTTTGAAAGGCAATGGGGTTAAGTGGCTTGCCCAAGGTCACTCAGCTAGGTAATTATTAAATGACTGAGGCCAGATTTGAACTCATGTACTCCTGACTCCAGGGATGGTGCTCTATCCACTGCACCACCTAGCTGTCCTGAAAAATTTGTTTTGATATCAAAAATATAGCCTTTTCCCCTAAATCATACTACCCTTGAAGTTATAAAGAAGTAGCAGTAAAATTAAATATAATTCATGGGTTCTTTTCTGACATCTAAGAAAAGGAGGCAGGGGTCCATTTCATTGCATGTACAAGCATAATAAAATATTATGGGATACCTGAATATCTTAATTTAGTATGCTTGCTGTGTAAGCACACATATATTCATAATCATAATTGTAGTTTGTAACCTTGTATCTGTCACAAAGCTTTATTAATTAGAAAAATTCTATGAAAATGAAGATTAATTTCTACAAAGACAATATATTTTGATATTTGGTGATTTCAGCAGGAAGATGGGCAAAAAAGGAGAATAATGGAAAACATCCTGGAAAATTGTGCTGAGTTATGAAAGAAGAGTCTGAAAACTTCTATAGCACTCAAATGCCTCAAAGATTTATACCATGAAAAAAATCTTTTTATAAAAATAAAACAAGTTGGAGGGGTAAATGCCCATTATCACCATCACTATCCAATGTAGTATTAGAAATGCTATCTATAACAATAAGAGAAGAAAAAGAAACTGAAGGAATCAGAATTGGCAATGAGGAAGTAAAGCTTTCACTCTTTGCAGATAATATAATGGTCTACTTAGAGAACCTGGGAAAACCATCTAAAAAACTCCTTGAAACAATTAACCAAATCAGTAAAGTAGCATCATATAATATCAACCCACAAAAATCATCAGCATTTCTATAGATGAATAACAAAGCCCAAGAGCAAGAGGTAGAAAGAGAAATTCCATTTAAGTAACTATAGACGACTTTAAACACTTGGGAATCTACCTTCCAAGACTGTATGAACCCAGAAACTATATGAACACAATTGGAACAGAATCAAAATAGGAAAGAAATTGGAAAAAATGTCACTTGCTCATGGTTAGGTCAAGTTAATATAATAAAAATGACAATTCCATTCATATTAAATTACTTATTCAGTGCCATGCCAATCAAACTACCAAAAAATTATTTTACTGAGCTAAAAAAATAGTAACAAAATTCATCTGGAGAAACAAAAGATCAAGAATAGCAAGGGAACTGATAAAAAAAATATAAAGGAAGGTGATCCAGCTCTACCTGATCTAAAATTATATAAAACAGCAGTCATCAAAACTGCTTGGTACTTGTTAATAAACAATGGATAAGGGTAGGTTCAAAAGAAAACACCATAAATGACTACAGTAATCTATTTGACAAACAAAAAGACATCAGTTTCTGGGATAAGAACTCACTATTTCACAAAATTTGTTGTGAAAACTGGAAAATGATATGGCAAAAACTAGATATAGACACACATCTTATAGCCTATATACCAAAATAAGGTCAAAATCAGTACAAAATTTAGACATAAAGGGTGACACCATAGATAAATTAGTAGACCAAGAAATTATCCATCAGATCTATGGAAAGGAGATAAATTTATGACTAAATAAGAATTAGAGCAGATTATAAACTGCAAAATGAATAATTTTGACTATATTAAATTTAAAAGGTGACTTCCAGCCAAGATGGCAGAGAGAAGACAGGAACAGTGCTAAAGTCTCCTGATCTTCCTTCATATATAATATGAAACAAACCTCTTAACAGAAATCTAATCTTCAAAACTCAGAAAATGAAACTAGGAGAAAAAAGAGACAGAATCAATGTTGCTTGATTTAAAAAGAATAGAAATTTTTAATTTTGGAAATAAGAATGTTTATATCAAAAAGTTTTGATCACGCTCTGATTTCCAAAATTGTATAATGAATCAAAACAAGTAGAAAACCAAGAACCTCTAAATAGAGGTCAAAAGTTATAAACAAAGAAAGTTATAAACACAAATTTTCAAAGTGAGAACTTCAAATCATGAAAAATTTCATGAAAAACTATTCCTGTTAAGGGATTTTTTATTTTTCTTTTTTAAAATTAGGATTCAAGGTCATTCCTCTTATTTTGGTTAATATTAATCTCAATGGACAAAAACCTAGGCCAAGGAATGTAAATTTTATTTAGAGGCTTAAAGATTCTTTAGATAAAAAGCTATATAGTATTACTCTTAATTATCCCTGACTGATTTATAACAAGTAAATCATCTTCCTCCATTCATTTATTACTCAGCTTCTAAATGTAGTTTAATTTGTAACCAGATGTGATTTATCTGTAAAATTTGTTTGAAGAAGTTGTTTTTATTTTTTTAATGGGATGTCTGATACTATGACAATTTTCATGATAATCAAGGAAGTAGAGGATTATATAGCTTTCTTCTAAATGAATTATTGCTCACCATTTAGTAATTTTTCCCATAAGATACTTTGGCAGCACCTTCATAACTGTTTAAGGTTTTTCTGCAGCTTGAAGTTAACTTGGCCATAATTATAAGATATAGGTTTTTGTCTCCATAATTTCTGTGTTATGGCAAACACAAATTTTTCCAGCATTTACCCATCACATGAACTCAGAGAGAAGATATTTCTCCTATAACTCTTAAAATATGACAAAAGAAATTTCAATAAAAACAATTTTGAGGCTTCACTTCTCAACCCAAATTAGACAAGATTATGAAAGTTCATTTTGTGTCTACTTATAAATTCTGAATCTTCTGCACAAGAATATTTTGGGAAATTTTGTTTTATGTTTTTTGCTAAACCATGGCATAGTGGTTTTTAAATAACCTTTTGTTGATTTTATTTTTACATAATTACTATTTTTGAATGTATTACTGCCCACTAAAAAATCCTTAGTTTTGGCACGGCTAGGTGGCGTAGTGGATAAAGCACCGGCCTTGGAGTCAGGACTACCTGGGTTCAAATCCGGTCTCAGAAACTTAATAATTACCTACCTGTGTGGCCTTGGGCAAGCCACTTAACCCCATTGACTTGAAAAAAAAACCTAAAAAAAAAAGAAATTCTTAGTTTTAAAAGAGGACAAAAATAATAGAAGAAAAGCAATTCAGAAAAGCTGATCAATTTATCGTGCGTAGTCTGATAGTTTATAAAATATTCCACACTCATCTTCCAGAGGTAAGTTCATTTTTGATTTTCTTTTTCATCTCTAGGATCATTATGGTTGAACAATTTTCAATTTCAATCTTTTTATTATAGTGCTTTACATATGCAGTGTTTTAGTCAACAGTGTACCTATAAAGAATGGAAATCAAAGTGAATTTCACATCAGGACAGCCAAAATTCAAATCCTACATCAGAAATTTACTGTCTTAACATCACTCTAAGGAAATCATTTAAAATGTTTCATTCTCAGTTTCCTGATTAACAAAATAAAGATGACAGCACTTATCTTAAAGATTGATACGAGGATAAAATGAAAATACACATATACATGAATTCAAGGCAGAATTATATAAATATGAGCTATTATTATATTTTATCATGGTTATACTTAGTTTACTTTGCAGTTTATTTTGCAAAATTTTATGTCTTTGCATTCTTTTAATTCTTCTTCATCATATCTTGCTGCACAATAATATCATAACATCCTTGTCCCTCAAGATGTACTTTATCAATGGAATTTCCCTTTTTCACCTATCTGGTCATTAAATCAAAGCAGCAAATGAAATTAAGTCAGCATTAAGACTTTTTTATTTATTTTTTTACTGATATTTAATTTTTCAACATGAATGTTATGCAAGTTTTTCATCTTTCATCCATATGCATATGCATTTCTTAAGTTATAAGCTTTCCTTCTATCCACCCTCCTTTCCTACATCTCTGCTCAGTAGATTCGTCACCTTGGGGATAAGGAAGTAGGTTTAAGGGAAAGAAATACATAAGAGATATTTTGTAAAAAGTGAACATAGTGTTCATCAGATTCTGAAGGGTCTTTCTATGGATTTATTTTGTTTTCTCTTGTTTTCCCTGTTGTCCATAGCCAGTCTAATAGGGTTGTGTTGTTAAAGTGTATTGTTCTCTGCTCCCACCATTCAGCATAAGATCCTGTATTCCATTCCATGCTTCTCTAGAATCCGAACATTTATGGTCATATAGATAAATAGTATTCCACAATATTAATACAGCATGACTTAATTTAATCATTCCCCAATTGGTGGACATCTCCTCAATTTCCAATTCTTTGCCACTACAAAAAGAATTGCTATGAATATTTTGAAACGTGGAATTTTTCCCATTTTTTACGATTTCTTCTGGAGATAAGCCTAGATTTGTCATTGTTAAATTAAAGGGTATGACCAGTTTTATTGCTCTTTGGACATAGTTTCATATTGCCCTCCAGAATGATTGGATAAGTTTACATCTCCACCAGTAATACATTAATGTCCCAATCCTCCCACAACTTCTCCAACATTGATCCTTTTATCTTTTTCTCATCTTAGTCAATCTGATAGATGTGATGTCTCATAGTTGTTTTAATTTGTATTTCTCTATTCAATAATGATTTGGAGCATTTTTTCATATGATTTTGTATAGCTTTAATTTCTTCATTTGAAAATTGTTTAATCATATCCTTTAACCATTTATCATTTGAGGAATGACTTGCTCTTATAAATTTGATTTAATTCTCTATATATTTTAGAAATGAGATCTTTATCAGAATTCCTAGTTGTGAAGATGTTTCCCAGATTTTTGCTTTCTTTCTAATTTTGACAGCATTGATTTTATTAGTAAAAAAACTTCTTAATTTAATATAATCAAAATCATTCATTTTATAGTTTATAATGTATTTTACTTCTTGCTTGATCATAAATTTGTCCCCTTTCCATAGATTTGATAGATAGAATATTTTATAGTCTATTAATCTAGGGTGTCACCCTTTATGTCTAAATCCTGTACCCATTTTGACCTTATTTTGGTATAGGGTATGAGATATGGGTCTATGCCTAGTTTTGCCATACTATTTTCCAGTTTTCCCCCCAATTTTTTTTTGTGAAATAGTGAGTTCTTATCCCAGAAGCTAATATCTTTGGGTTTGTCAAACAAGTAGATTAACATAGTTTTATACTAATATTTCTTTCGAACCAATCCTAATCTACTGATTCATTTCTCTATTTCTTAACTAGTACCAGGAAGTTTTGATGACTGCCACTTTATATTATAGTTTTAGATCTGGTAGAACTAGGCATCCTTTACATTTTTTTTATCAGTTCCCTTACTATTCTTGACTCTGTTACTCCAGATGAATTTTTTCTAGCACGATAAAATAATTATTTGATAGTTTAATTGGTATGACACTGAATAGGTAATTTAATTTATGCAGAATTGCTATTTTTATTATATTAGCTCTACCTACCTATGAGCAATTGGCATTTTTCCAATTATTTAGATGTGACTTTACTTGAGAAGTGCTTTATAATTGCATTCAAACAGTTACTGAGTTTGTCTTGGGAGGCAGATTCCCAAGTATTTAATGTTGTCTACAGTTACTTTAAATGAAATATCTCTTTCTATCTCTTGCTCTTGGGTTTTGTTATTCATATATATATATATATATATATATATATATATATATATGATTTCTGTGGTTATATTTTATATCCTGCTACTTTGCTATTTCAAGAGATTTTTAGATGATTTTCTCAAGTTCACTAGGTATACCATCTAATGTTTTCAATGTTTTATCCTTCAATTTTGAAGAAGACCATGATATCAGGGAGGTGATGCCAACACAAGCATGTAAATGGGATTTCAATGAGGGGGATGCTGTGCTAAGTCACCAGTCTCACTTTTACCACCAGAACCATCTGGGTCCTATGGCCAGATATAATTCAAGATGACTGGAGATGGCCCTGGATTCATGGCAGCCAAAGTTAAGTGCAGCTAGGTGGTACAGTGGATAGAGCACCAACCCTGAAGCCAGGAGGAACTGAGTTCATATCTGGTCTCAGATACTTAATAATTCCCTAGTTATATGACCATGGGCAAGTCATTGCCTTGTTAAAGCCAAAGGGAAAAAAAAGATGCACTGGAAGTATACCATTACATCATTTGTAAAGAATGAAAGCTATGCTTCCTCATTGCCAATTCTGATTTGTTCAATTACTTTTTCTTCTCTTAATGCTAAAGATAATATTCTAATACTATATTGAATAGTAATGGTGATAATGGACATCTTTGTTCCACCCCTGATCTTATTGAAATGATCTGAGTTTATCCTATTACATATAATATTTTTTGATGTTTTTAGATATATACTACTTATTATTTTAAGGAAAACTTCATTTATCCCTAAACTTTCTAGTGTTTTTTAATAGGAATAGATGTTTTATTTTATCAAATGCTTTTTTTGGCATCTACTGAGATAATCATATGATTTCTGTTGGTTTTGCTCTTGATATGTTCAATTATGTTGGTTGTTTTCCCAATATTGAATCATCCCTGTCTGTCTGGTGTGAATCCTATCTGATAATGATGTATTATCCTAGTAATAATTTGCTGTAGTCTCATTATTAAAATTTTATTTAAGATTTTTGCATCAATGTTCATTAGGGAGATTGGTCCATAATTTTCTTTGTTTTGTTCTTTCTAGTTTAGGTACCAGCACCATGTTGATGTCATAAAAAAAATTGGCAGAACTCCTCCTATTTTTTAAATAGTTTGCATAGAATAGGAATTAATTTTGCCTTAAATATTCGATAGAATTCACTTGAAAATCCAGGTGAACCTGGAGACTTTTTCTTAGGCAATTTATTGATGGTTTCTTCAACTTCCTTTTCTGAAATAGAGTTACTTAAGTATGCTATTTCTCCTTATGTTAATACGGGCAGTTTGCCTTTTTGTAAATATCCATCCACTTCATTCAAGTTATCCAATTTATTGGCAGACAATTTGGCAAAGCAGTCCTGAATTACCTCTTTAATTTCCTTCTCATTGGTTCTTAATTCACCCTTTTCATTTTTGTTACTAGTAATCTTTTTCTTTAAAAAAATAAGATTAATCAAAGGTTTATCTTCTTTATTTGCTTTTTCATAAAACCAATTCTTAGTTTTATTTATTAGATCAATGGTTTTCTTACTTTCAGTTTTATTAAATTCTCCCTTGATTTTCAAAATTTCTAATTTGATATTTAATTTGTTCTTTTTCTAGGTTTTTAGCTGGATACCTAATTCATTGATTCCCTCTCTCTTTATTTTATTCATATAAACATTTGGAGATATAAAGTTTCCCCCCAAAACTGCTTTGGCAATTTTGATATGATATCTCATTATTATCAGTTTCTTGAATATAATTATTGATCATTTCTATGATTTGCTATTTGATCCACTCATTATTTAAAATTAAATTACTTAGTTTCCAATTAGTTTTTGGTTTATTTTTTCCATGACCATTTATTACATGTAATTTATAGTGCATCATAGTCTGAGAAGTATGCCTTTATTATTTCTGCCTTTCTGCATTTGATTATAAAGATTTTATGCCATAGTTCAAGGGCAATTTTGGTATAGGTGCCATGGACTGATGAGAAAAAAGGTATATTCTATTTTATTCCCATTGAGTTTCCTCCTGCGGTCTATCATAATTAAGTTTTCGAAAATTTCTTTCACTTTCTTTACTTCCTTCTTATTTATGTTGCAGTTAGATTTATCTAATTCTGAGGGGGGGGTAAGGTCCCTCATTATTAAAGTTTTGCTGTCTTGTCTCCTTGTAATTCATTAAACTTTTCCTCTATGAATTTGGATGCTATACCACTAGGTAAATACAATAATGATATGACTTCATTATTTATGGAGCCTTTTAAGAAGATATAGTTTCCTTCCTTATGCCTTTTAGTGAGATCTATTTTTTTGCTTTTGCTTTATCTGAGATCAGGATACCTGCCCCGGATTTTTTTTTACTTCAGCTGAAGCATAATGTATTTTGCTCCATCCTTTTAACTTTACTCTTTGTGTATCTGCTTCAAATGTGGTTCATGTAAATAATATATTGTAAGATTCTGGTTTTTAATCCATTCTGATATCTGCTTCCATTTAATGGTACAATTCATCCCAGTCACATTTAGAATTAAGCCTACTAATTCTGTATTTCCTTTCATCCTACCTTTCCCCCCCCCTTTATATTTGTCTTTTTCCTTTCCAATTATTCCTCCTCACCAAAGTTTTACTTTTGTTCCCCTTTAACTTTTCTTTTAAAATTTAACTTCTAGTTTATTTTCACTTGTACCTTCACCTTCCCTTTGATCAGTTCCTTCTCTTAGCTTTCCCTTCTCCCCTCCCCCTCCCTGAAGAGTAGGATAGATTTTTAAAATATTTTTAAGACAATTTTTTCAACATATCACTTCATTTTGTGTAAAATGCTTTAATGCGTCATCATACCCATAGAATAAAGTCCAAATTCTCTCTATAGTCTAACCTTCAACCTTCTGGCTGCCCAGTGTAAGTAAATGAAGTGGGTGTTACTATGGATCCTCTAATCTCCTTGTTAGTTTCAGTTTTGATGCAGTACTTATCCCTATAAAAGAAGTCTGCTCCTCAATGAAGCATATTTTTGCCCAAGGTAATTATTGTCTGGGACTGGATTTGAATTCAGGTCTTCTTGACTCCAGAGCCAGTGCCTATCCACTGTGCCACCTAACTGCCCAGGATAGATTTTTAAACCCAAGTGGAAATGTATCTTATTCCCTCCCTGGTTCAAATCTACTGAATAGAATTTACTCAGTGTTCAAACCCTCTCTTCTTTCCCTCTAAAATTATAAATCTTTGTACCTATTCACCTGGTGTTATTTACCACTCAAGTACTATTAATCAGAGATCATCCATCACAGCTGGACTGATTGATTACTTGATAAGCTCAAAGTTTTATCAAAGTACTATCACAGATTTATCATATTGATTTATCACTTGATCGTTTGATTAGCACTATCATTGCACTATCCTCTCTTCTGTCTCATTAGAAGTAGATTTTTCAAGAGTCTTGAATTACATCAAATTATAATCATTTTTTATGGTGATAACCTTTTCAATTATCCTCCAAGGATACACAATCCTCATGAGTCAAAGTATTATCCAAAGCCAAATCACTTCATGAACAATTTCTACCCCTTCCCTCCAAACATACTTTCTTCCACAGTACTCCCACCCCCCCCAGATACTTAAACTTTTATTTAATTATTGGTTTAATTAACAATAAGAATCTCTAAGTGCTTTAAGTACTGGGATGCTCTGAAGGTCTCACTTAAAACTTTACAGGTGATTATATGTTATGGGACACACTGACTCAGAACCACCCAGTTTATGAAGTCCTCATCAGAGGAAGTGCTAAGCCTTGTGAGCACAGCACAATTAAAGTAGGTCAAAGGAAACTGTAATATTTAAGTTTCAAGTAAACATCCCTACTTTCCTCAGGACTTTTTGTCTCAAACTTGGTGATATCATCTTCAACATCTTCAATGACCATACAAGTAACTACCAATTATACCCATATCCTTTAAATCCAATATCTTCAATTATATTGGACACTTTAATTATCTTAACAAAAGTTCAATTCTTAAGAGTTTTAAGTATCATATCTTCCTTTTTAAGGTTGTTTACAATTTCATAGTCTTTACTAAAATTTGTTTTGTTTAGCTTTGCTTTTTCCTTCCTCTTTTCCTTTACATTTTTTTGCATCTCTTGAGTCATGTAATTGGTGATTGAATTCTCTGTTCAATTCTATTCTTTTTGTCAGGAAATTTTGGAAATTTTGTATTTCCCTCTTTTCTCTGACAGTAAATGCTGAATTTTGTAGGTTTGTAAATTCTTGTTTGGAATTATGCATTTTTGATGTATTCTTCTTATCTCTTACTGATCACTGCTTTCCTTTCTGAGCATTCACAAATCATTTCAATAAAAATATGCTTCACTGGGGAGCAGAAGTCTTCAATATTGATAAGTACTGCATCAAAACTGAAACTAACAAGGAGATTAGAGTGAATACAGAAAAGGACTCAAAGTAATACCCATTTCATTTACTTACTCTGGGCACCTAGAAGGTTGAAGGTCAGATTGGACTTTATTCTATAAGTATGATGAAGCATTAAAGCATTTTATTTAAAATATGATATAATGAAAAAATTGCATATTGGGAAGATTATGCAAGTATGTTCAAGAAGAATAGTAGACCACTAGGGAGGCCAATTCAATTTAGTTCATAACTATAACTTTTTAAAAACTTTACTAAGCACTACATGGGGTTAAAATATGAGGAAGCCAAATTTTCTGGCCATGGAGCTTATATACTAGAAAGCAGATAAGGGCAAAATAACTATGGGTGAAATAGTTTGAAGTAATGCCTTAAGAATACAAAGGTTATGCAATGGAGCATGAAGCATCCAGTTGGAAAAAAATCCCGAAAATCATTAAGCAGATTTTGACAATTGAAAGAGATTTAAGTTACTGTTATAATTTCAATATTGTCCATTAAGTTGCTCAAGAATCTGAAACCTCTAGTCTTCGTTTTATTTTTCTTCTTCTCTCCTACTGATCAAAGACTATTGCCAAAAAAATTTTAAAAAGTAAAAAAACCATCGAGAGACAGGTTTGCATATACTGTGTTGTCACCAGTTTGTTGTCAGGAAATCATATATTGATACTTTGCCAATGTTGGAGTACTATGATGCTTCACTGATCTGGGATGGACCCACAACTATAAAGCTAAGGACTCCCACAGCATATAGACATCTCCAAAAGTCCTGTTTCCTATCAAATCAGGCCAAGGGGTGAAATAGGTCTGAAAAAGAAAATGAGAAGGGTGTCTTTGCACAATATTGCCTTCACTATACTAGATATAATGTGCAGATCATGTCATCATACATATGACAATGTGGTCCTCTTTATTATGAAGGCTGACTGATAACTAAATTTTCATCATCATCATCATCATCATCTTGTTCTGATCAAAAACTGAACTGAATGAAAGAGCATTCTAATAAAACTTGTCTACCAATCTATCCTTACAGTTATCAAATTCATATTTACCAAAAAAGATTTGATTAGTGTATTCCCCTGCCTGAAAAACTTTAAATAATCCTTATTACTTCTAGGATAAAATATACTTTGACATTTAAAACCTTTGCAGCCTGTCTGCAGTCCACTTTTCCAAGTTAATTACACGTTTCTCCTTTACCTACTCTATTTCTCAGACAACCTAGACTTATTGCTTTTCCTCATATGTGAAATACCATTGGCCATCTGTTACTTTGATGTTCGATCATGCTATTCCCAGGCCAAGAAGGAATTTCATTTTGAATTGGTAGATTCCTTCAAAACTTTGATCAAAAACTTTCTTCTATATGGGACTTTTTCTGATCTAATTGCTAAAGTGTTTCAGCATATGTGTATATTCATATACTTTATATCACACACACACACACAGACACATATACACACATATGTGTATATACTGACTCAATGACTCATTGTTTCCAGACATGCTTGTCAATCAGGGTTGGAAGAGAGATATCATTTAAGTCTGTAACTTTGCATTCCCTGATATTTGTAATGTAGTCAAGAACCCCCCCCCCCCACCAGTTCCTACCTGGAAATTGTCCATTATGCCTACCTTCAGATGCAGGTGTCCAACCCCTTTTGATGATCTTGACCTACCTTAATTGTCCTTAGCTCATGACAAAAGCTGGCCCCATGTTGAAGCAATAACTGATCTTCAGGGATCATCCCCAAAATGGTTTCTATCTAAAAGTACTTATAATAAACTATTTTGAAATTTCTTTGTCCTGAGTTTTGCATTAAGCAGGGTAAAAGCCAAAATTAAGAATTTTTCTTTCATACATATGCAAATATAGATTTCCTATTATTTTTGTGTAGATTGTTTCCCAAGAAAATATAAAATACTTAAGGGCTGGTACTGTTTTATTGGAATACCTATCACCTACATATGCTTGGCACATAGTAGACCCTTAATTATTGTTTGAATCCATCTCTGTTATTTATTATCTTTGTGAACTTTAACAAATAATTTTACTATCTTGGGCAATGATTTCCATATATGTAAGATGAAGTGTTTGGACTGCTAATCATATTAGAATGTTTACCATAAGGGTGGCTAAGTTGTGTAGTGGATAGAGCACCGGCTCTGGAGTCAGGAGTACCTGAGTTCAAATCCAACCTCAGACACTTAATAAATACCTAGCTGTGTGGCCTTGGGCAAGCCACTTAACCCCGTTTGCCTTGCAAAAACCTAAAAAAAAAGTTTGCCATAAAGCTTCTATGTAAGAGAAGACATTAAAATTATTTATTGGAAGGGAGGGAATATAATAATGACTAGCTTTTATATATTGTCATATGGCTTGCAAATAATTTTACAAATATTAACTCCTTTGATCCTCACAACAGTTGTGTGTTCAGAGCTCCATTTTATAGATGAAGAAATTGAAGTAAATAGAAAATTATATAAATTGCTCAGGGTCAAATAGCCTGTATGAGCCTGAAGCTGAATTTGAACCCAGATTTTCCAGAGCTCTGGTTACTTTTGTTAGAAACAAGAGATATAACCTATGTGAAGTGTTAGAGTATGGTAGCAAGGATAGGACCAAGATACAGAATGAGACTGCTGTTTTCCGCGATTGGTGCAGTGCTCAAAGGGAAAAGGGCAGTTAGATGGCATGGTAAATGAAGTAGCAATCCAGGAGTTATGAAGACTTATCTTCCTAAATTCAAATATGGACTCAGACACTTACTCACCCTATGACCCTGGGCATGACACTTAACTCAGCTGCCTCATCTGTAAAATGAGTTGGAGAGAAAAAAAATTAAAAAAATGAGTTGGAGAAGGAAATGGGAAACAACTTCAATATCTTTGCCAAGAAAGCCCCAAATGGTATCATGATGAGTTGAACATGATTGAATAACAGAGGAAAATTTTCTTCATTTTAGCATATTATACCACTTTATGTTTGCCTGATAACTGGGGCCCCAAATGGCTCAGTAACCTTTTGATAAAGAGCAAAAGCAAGAAGAAATAGAAGTATTATAAATATTCTCAGCATCTGTCATTCAGCTAATAGACTATAATTGCTGTCACTTTCCTAATTGGAATTATGGGAATGTCCTCCTAAATATGAATCAGATTCAGACAATCTTCAGCCCAGATCTCTCCAAGGAAATAACATGCTGACATGTGTTTAGGATCCAGGATTCAGGAAACAATCTAAAAGTTCATCCTGCAGTTAATATGTTTACCACGGTTGCCAGTTTTAATCTGTTTTATCTGAAGACACAGACATCTTACTGGAGATTATTCAAACTAAGAAAAAATAAATTTATACTTTGCACACTAGGGAAGTATATTCTGAAGCTTTCAAGGAACCACTAAGCAGATAAGTATTTTAATCTGCCTCTGCTGAGTGACTTTTTAACTAAAAACTTGGGATTTCTGGAGGAAATTAAATAATTACATAAGCTGCCATCATATTTCATCATATCATTTATTTGACCTAGTTTCCTTGATAGGGCATATAGGTGGGACAGTGAATAGATTATTGGACCTAGAATCAGGGAGCCTCAAACTCAAATTTCATTTGACCTCTGCTTTCCTCATTATCCTGATCTGTAAACTAAGGATAACAGCATCTACCTCCCAGGATTGTTGTGAGGATTAAATGAAATAATAGTTGTAAATTATTTATCATAATGTCTGGCACATGTCAATATATGTGTATGTGTTAGCTATTATTCTTATTATTTAGAAAAGTAAATAAAATTTGTTATTGGTATGTGTTTTGGGGAATTCAGGATAATGAGGGCAGCCAGATGAGTGAAAATCAACATGTTGAGATTGCTCATCTTTTGAGAAAATTGCTCCTATAAAACCTGTCTTCAGGCTCAGGTGCTTTTGTTTGTTTTAAAGTGAGAGGGCAACAATCCTGAGATATACTAATTTCTCATATTTTTACAATTATAATGTTGATATTTTAAAATCTTGCATAAAGAGGTTAATTAATTAGCCACTAAAATATTACATTTTATTCCATGCTTATAGTTAGCAAGTTTGAAGTAAAATAAAAGGAGGAATTTATGTTACACTTAAAGGTTATCAAATATTTTCCATATTTTGTCTCATTTGATCTTCCAAACAGGATTATAAAATAATAATTTGTCCTTATTCTGTCCTTCTTCTGGTTTTAAAGCAAAGAAAACTAAGACTAAGGAAGATTATATGGATTAAGATAGTAAACTAGTATAACTCCTATCTTAAGCCCATTAACATGGCACTCTCTCCTTATTGCTATAGATGAAAGCTTTGCCCTACATGAAGGATGGGGGTGAAGGATGTGAGAGGAAAGAGAGTTCTAGCCTTCATAAATCATTCTTTAGGACCAGTCTGCTTTAGAGACTCTTTAAGCAAGACTCTGACTTTGGCCATCTTCAGGGTCAGTTCCTTTTGGAACTGGTCAAGCAAGGCTTCAATTCTTCTCTGATCCCAAGTCACTACAGGAATTCTTGTCTGCCAATTTGAGAAGAGAAGATGGAATAAGCCAACTCCACTCAAAGTTGCTGATAGAAAAGACTCTGGAAAGAGTGAACAGTCTTGTCCCTATTTCCAGACTGCTACTCAAGAGACTACAGAGAATTTCTCTTTTGTTAATATTCAGGACTCTCTCTTTTGGTTGAGCTGAGTTACCTCATTCCCAATGGGAGAGCTCCTCCACTCTATAATATATGTGTAATCTGAGGCAAAAATCTCCCATGAGGAAATTTAGACCTTTCTTTCCCCAACAGGTAAAGATACCCAGATAATACAAAGGCCAGTTCTTGAAATTTAGATTTAAATCCCCCTCTTCCATAAAGAGAGGAACACCAGAGGAAGATGCTGCCTTTGAAATTATAAAAAAGGGATTTTATTAAGCAGGGAAATATAGTATGTACCTGGGGACTGACAGCCTATACTGATAGCCCACCAAGTAATGGATGGAGAGAGTTTATATTTCTTTTGAACAAAAGATAATGAATTTAGGGGAAAAGGCTTTGAAAGGAGTGAGTCGATGAGCCCCATTCCCCAGGAGAAAGGGGAGTGAGATATTCCAGGTGTCAAAGCTGTGGCCCATTGTTACACAAATGAGATAAGCTTCAAGGTTTCATTAAGGGATGACATCAAAAGCAGAATAATTCCATGAGCCCAAAACTAAAGTTATGGGAGTCTGTGGAGATTAAGTTGCATCCAAAATCCATAAATTCTTTGAAGTTAGGGTTATCTCTGGGAGATCTGTAAACCACCAATTGGTTCAGGGCATGCTTCAAAGCTGATATGAGTTTAATTGGCTTCAGAGTTGCTGATTTTCTCCATGTCTGGCTGGGTTTACTCTTGCTCACCACAAAGGACTGTTGGTATGCAAAGCAGGTACAAGTCCTCATACTGTTCTTTTAGTTACCTGGATAATTGGACCCCTGATGGAGAGGGATCTCAAGTAAATCAAGCTATTCATGTTTACATCAGTTATTTTCTCTTATGTATGCTTTGTTTGATTTGTTTTGCTGTGATTTTAGTAATTACTATTCTCTATGTGTGTCCAAAGAGAATCTAATATAAGGCAGAAAAAAGATTGAGCCTTAGATATGAAACCTGAGTTCCAGCTTTCTCCCCTAAATGACAAAGTTATCAGAAGTTAGCTAATCATAGCCCCTAGACCATCGATATCTAAGATCAAGTAGATATACTTCTAGCTCAGTCTAGCTCAGTATCCCTCGCTCAGAGGAGAGCAGAGTAGCCTCAGACACCAATCATCTGCTTTTGCTCCTGGCAGAAAAGGAAGTCTCCCTTGGAGAAGGGAGAGGGAGAAAGGAGGAAGCTAGAGAAATATATTCTGCCTCTTGTTGAGTCACACAATGACAGACCTTGACACATATGAGCATCCTATACATGTAGGGCTTTGTTTTCTTATATTTGGGGGTTCTGTCCATAGGAATCTAATTTTAGTCACTTATTTTTGCAAGGTACCAAAGAAGTTTTTAGACTTCTTTATTCATTTTTTCCTTCTTCCTTATCTAGAAGTTTTGCCAAACTATTTTCTGTCCTGGACTTCTTTAGTGTTTTAATTTCTCTGAATCAGCTCCCATTTTATTATTATTTAATATTTTATTTTCCCCAGCTACAGGAGGAATTTTTAACATTTGTTTTTAAAAGTTTGAGTTTTTACATTTATTTAAAAACTTTGAGTTCTAAATTCTCTCCCTTCCCCCCCCCAACCCCACCCCTATTGAGAAGGCTAGTAATTTGATATAGGCTATATATGTGTAGTCAAATAAAATGCTTCCATAATAACCATATTGTGAAAGAAAATGTAGATTTAAAAAAAACCTCAAGAAAAATGAAGCTTAAAAAGTGAATGTCAATCTATATTCAGACACCATCAGTTTTTTTCTCTAGGAATATATGGCATTTTTCATGATAAGACCTTCAGAGTTGTCTTGGATCTTTGTATTGCTGAAAATAACTAAGTATTTACAACAGGTCATCTTACAGTACTTATTTTGTCCATGATGTTCTCGTGATTTACCAGACACCAGTGGAGTGAAACAAGGATGTGTCCTTGTTCCCATATTTTTAAACATGATTTTTTTTGCGTTTTTTTTTTTTTAGTTTTTTTTACAAGGCAAATGGAGTTAAATGGCTTGCCCAAGGCCACACAGCTAGGTAATTAAGTGTCTGAGACCAGATTTGAATCCAGGTACTCCTGACTCCAGGGCTGGTGCTTTATCCACTGCACCACCTAGCCACCTTGAAACATGATGTTTTCAGCCATGTTATCAAACACCTTCACTGAAGACAAAAACAGCATCAAGGTCAGCTACTGCACTGCCAGTAAATTCTTCAACTTGAAAAGGCTACGAGCCAAGACCATAGTGGACGGAATATTGGTGCATCATTTTCTGTTTTCAGATGATCATACATGCAATGCAGCCTCTGAAACTGAGATGCAACAAAGTATGGGTCAATTATCTGCTATTTGTGTTAATTTTGCACCTTCAATTAACACCAAGAGAACATAGCTGCTCCAACAGTCAGCACCATACCATCCACATATGGAACACTGGTTACAGAAAATGGAAAAGTTTTGAATACTGTGGATAAATTAACTTACTTTGGCAGAGAGAGGTACATATTGATAATGAGGTTGACACATGAATTGCCAGAGCTAGCTTAATATTTGGGACACTCCAAAAGAAAGTGTAGGAGAGAAGAGGTATTAGACTAACTACCAAAATGAATGTCTACAGAGTCTTTGTGCTGACCTCATTGCTATATGCCTGTGCAAACTGGACAGTCTATCAACACCATGCCAGAAAACTGAATCAATTCCATTTGAATTATCCAAGGAAGAATCTAAAGACGCTGAGATCCTTTCTTGAGCTAAATTATCAAGCACTCAAAAGTTTCTATAGAGACTGCAATTACATGAGCTGGCCACAACAAATGCCAAAAGTGCTTGCCAAAAAAATTGTTTTATGGAGACCTCACATCAGGAAAGCACTCACAGCAGGGTCAGTCAGAAGAAGAGAGATATAGGGACACTGAAGGTATCTCTTAAGAACTTTGGAATTGATTGTGCTGCTTCAGGGACACTGACACAAGACTGCCCAGCATGGCATGCCCTCATCAGAGATATATGAGCTGTGCAAATTTGGAGATTCTACATCAAGTGTTCATGTGAACTACTTGTACCTGACCTATGGCAGAGCATTCCAAGTTTTAATTGGTATAATCAGTCTCAGTTAAACCCTCTGTAGGATTCTAATATAATGATGTCATTTTGATCCTCTTAGAGAATAAAAGACAGTAACCATTTATATTTTGAAAATTTGAAATGATTTTAAGTAGCAATTGCTTTTTTTTCCAACTTTTTTCCCTGCACTACTCTTGAAATTTGAAGATATTCCCCTTCAAAACTGATTTTTCTAATAGTGACTCCTAAGGTCATCAATCTTTGTCTCACTTCTTACCTATCCCCCAGCACTGAAACCAGGGAAGTGTTGAGTTAGAAGAAAGGGTTTCATCATTTTCCTATGGTCATTTCTGTTTCAAAAGCAAAATGTTGTCTTCTCCTTCCAGAAAACATTTTGTTTGTGTTTTTCTTATTTTATTTTTCTCTTCATTTGAAGTAGATTTTTTTAAAAACCACAGATAATTTTATTTTTTCCTTAGAAGTTTTTCAATGTGATTTTATTGTGTTTTTGGAAGTGTGACAAGCTTATCCTGGTATTATATATTATACTAAACTATTTGTAATTCTGCTTTTGTTGATATGGCATTTTTTAAAAACTCAATGCTACTTAATACATAATTATTCATTATTATTCATTGGAATGGTTTTCATGACAACTTCTTTGCTGTATTTTTATTGTCTGAGCAAAGTATATTAGTTTCCTTGTTTCTATAATGTTGAACATTTGTTAATTACATAACTATGAATTTATGTGGACACACATGGACAATTTCTATTAAAGCTGAAAGGTGTCTAGAAAGGATGAAAGCTATCATCTTGCTCTTACAGTTGAAAATGATGAAAATTTTCTAATATCTTCCTTTGTGCTCTTTTTTTAGAAAAATTTATTTATTTAAGGCAATGGGGTTATGTAACTTGCCCAAGGTCAGACAGCTAGGTAATTATTACTTAATAATAATAATTTAGTGCCTGAGGTGGGATTTGAACTCAGGTCCTCCTGACTCCAGGGCTGTTGTGCTATCTACTGCACTATTTAGTTGCCCCTAATATCTTCCTAATATAAAGATTCTATACAGATCTTAAGGACAATTTAAAAATTTGAACCAAAACAATGAAAGAATTGCAAGAGTGTACAATTAAAGCCATTTATGTTAAGGCAGGTAATCCAACTCAGGAAGTTTTACTAATCCAGCCTTGAGAATTGTGACCATGGAGATACATCTGAGGAACTGATTCTAAGAAATTAGTTTGGGAATTTTAGACTTGTACAACCTCTGAGAAAGAGGAACTGCTAAAAGAAGTGGGAGTCCTTGTAATCAAAAGAGAAATTCCTACAAAGCGATTACATTACAAAAATACTCAAGGACTGCAGTTAAACCATGAGTAAGGCATAGACTTTGCACCCTACAATATATGATTACCAGAAAATTGGCATTTTCTCTGAAGAGGAATCATGTCTCCAAGAATAACAATTCCAGGAGACTTGGGTTGGACAAACAAGACTTGTGTCTTAGGACACTAGAAGGTGCCTGAGACAAAGTGATGAGACTGTCAGTCTAAGGGTGATAATTTTAAAGACAATGAATATCTCACAGATTTAAGGCCAGATACTATTTACCAAGAGTTTAAACCAACTTTAGTTCAAAATTGTGAGGGGGATAGAGCTAAAGATTTCTATGCTAATTTTGTCTCTTTTGCTAGGGAAGAAAAAAGAAAAAATCTAGTGACTTCTTCCTCTATGTGCCTAGACTGATACAGATACTAAAAACACACACACACACACAAACACACACACAAACACACACACACACACACACACAGAGACAGACAGACAGACAGACAGACAAAATTACATATCAGAGACTATTCCAGAATTTTCTACAATGACCTCCTGTAATTGATGTCATCATGAGCCATGCAGACAGTAAAATTGAGAACATGGACTAGAATGCTATCCTGGACAATGGCTCTCAAGTTACCATTATTTTGGTTCTTTTTATAACAATGGTTTGGTTAAAATAATTTTAAAGCCTATGACAAGATTTGGACTTGGTGGTTAAGCAATAAAGACTATCCATATCTGGGGTCTATCTAAGTGAGCTTAAAGTTTCCTAAGAAAGTTGTTGGTCTCAATAGAAAAAAAAAAAGGACACTGTGGGGGCAGATCTAAGATGGTAGAGTAAAGGGAGGGTTTTTTCCAAGCTACTTCAATATTCTCCTCTCAGCAATCTTTTAAAAAGGGGAATCAATCAAATTACAAACTATATAACCAAGAAAATTACAGAATGAGTATTTTTTCCCAATCTTATCTCAGAAAAATAGAAAGAGAGGTCTGTGACATTGGGATGCAATTTGGTTGAAAACTCACCACTATGGAAGTTATATCAGCTGTGGGCCTTAGAAGTGTAGCAGCAATAGCGACAGTGACCCAGAGATGATAAAAGTACTTAATAGAAAGTGATGAATAACTGGTCAAAAGAAAAAAAAAAGTTGGAGTGCCTCTATTTTGATTCTGAAAAGAAGAATGCCTGCATTGACATTTGGCAACTCAAATTATCATTACTCAGTTCTGAATCACAAACCAGGTCACAGAGGAGTATTTGCATTTGCAATGGGATCAAGAGACCTACAAAACTGTGGGTCACAGTTCCAGGATGGAGAAGAGATGTGGTTGCTTTGGAGCAGGTACCCTACCTGGGTAAGTACCAAAGCACAGAAAAGGATGGTACTAACTATACCTTTTCTTGGATCATACCAGCTTGAGAGTACCAAAAACTTATAGGCCTAATGAAATAGAGTAAAAAGAGTTAGGCATAGAAGTCTGAAGCCCAGAACATATTACCCCTTTTCCAGAAGTAAAGAGGCCAACTCTGATTTAAATGGGAAAATAAGTTAAGAAATAGACTAGAAAATAAGGAAAGAGTAAAAAAAAAAAGAACCTGACCAAAAAAACTACTATGGAAAAAGAAAATTTAAGACACAAAATCAGAAGAAAACAATGAGAACATATATAAGCAGATTAAAGAAAAATGTAGATTTAACATAAACCAAACAATTTTTAGAAGATATAACGGGAAACTCTTTTAAGAGCAAAAAAAAATTATTTTTAAAATCAGAAAAGAGCACTAGAGAAAATAGTTTGGAAAAGAAATGAAAGCAATGTAAAACATAAAGGAATTAACAGCTTAGGTACTCGCTTCTTCGGGGGTGGAGCCAAGAGAGTGGCACAAAACTAAGGAGCTCCCAGAGTCTTTCCCTACCAAAGATACATGACACCTCTACTCCGACACTCACACTACAGATTCCAATAAGAAAAGGAGAAGATTCAAAGAAGTTTTCAACTGCAGACATTGTGAAGGATATTCACTGAAGGTCTGTCTCTTTGGGGGGAAAGGGGAAGAAAAGTCCAGAAGGCAGGACAGCAGGGAAAGCCAGCAGGAGGCTTTTAGGCACAATGCAATCCAGGTCCCAACAGCTTAATAATAACAGAGGTCATGGCAGTTAGATAGCAAGCCAGCAGGGAGGATCCCAACCTTTGATTTTCAGAATTTCTAATTTGGTAATTAATCAGGGATTTTTAAATTATTCTTTTTCTAGCTTTTTAAACTGCATCCCAATTCATTGGTCTCCTCTTTTTCCATTTAATTCATGTTAACTTTTAGAAATATTGAATTTCCCCCAATTACTTGTTTAGCTATATCACACAAGTTTTGAAATGTTGTTTATTATTGTCAATGTTATAAATGAATTTATTAGCTATTTCTATGATTTGTTGCTTGATCCATTCATTCAATCTCCCTCTCTCAAAACTATAAAATAAACAAGAAGGAAATTAAGAAGGTGAATGAAATCTTAGAAAACTTAGGTTATGATAAACCTCTGGAGAAAACTTAATGGGGATAGAAAAGAATACACCTCTTTTTTTCAGTAGTACTTGGCACCTTCACCAAAACTGACCACGTTCTAGTGCACAAAAACCTTAAAATAAAATGTAGAAAGGCAGACATAATAAATTCACACTTCTCAGACCATGATGCAATGAAAATCACATGTAATAAAGGATCAGGGGAAGATGAACCAATAACTAATTGGAAATTAAATATCTTTATCTGAAATAATGGGTGGATCAAACAGCAAATAATAGAAATAATCAATAATTATATCCAAGAAAATGACAATAATGAGACATCATACCAAAATTTATGGGATGCAGCAAAGGCAGTTTTGAGGGGGAACTTTATATCTCTAAATGAATAAAATAGAGAAAGAGGAGATCAATAAATTGATGAATCTAAAATCAACGAATCTAAAAAAACTAGAAAAAGAACAAATTAAACAACCCCAATTAAATTCCAAATTAGAAATTCTGAAATTCAAGGAAGAGATTAATAAAGTGGAAAGTAATAAAACCATTGATCACATAAATAAAACTAACAGTTGATTTTATGAAATAGCCAATAAAATAGATAAACATCTGGTTAATCTGATTAAAAAAAAGAAGATAACCAAATTATAAGTATTAAAACCAAAAAGAGTAAACTAAGCACCAATGAAGAAGAAATTTAAGAGATAATTTGGAGCTACTTTGCCAAACTATATGCCAATAAATTGAACAACCTGAGTGAAATGGATGAATATTTACAAAAATACAAACTGCCCAGATTTACAGAAGAGGAAATAAATTACTTAAATAACCACACTTCTGAAAAAGAAATTGAAGAAATCATCAATAAATTCCCTAACAAAAAATTTCAAGTTCCAGATGGATTTACAAGTGAATTCTACCCAACACTGAAGGAACAATTAATTCCTATTCTACATAAACTATTTTAAAAAATAAGAGAGGAAGGAGTTCTGCCAAACTCCTTTTATGAAATCAACATGGTGCTGGTACCTAGACAAGTAAGAACCAAAAACAAAGAAAATTATGGACCAATCTCCCTAATGAATATTGATGCAAAAATCTTAATTAAAATTTTATCAGTGAAACTATAGCAAGTTATTACCAGGATAATACACCATGGTCAGGTTGAATTTATACCAGACAGGCAGGAAAGGAAAACACTCAATACAATTAAACATATCAGTAATAAAACCAAAAGAAAACATATGGCTAACTCAATAGATGCTGAAAAAACTTTTTATAAAATATAATATCCATTCCTATTAAAATTACTAAAAAGTTTAGGGGATGAATGGAGTTTTCCTTAAAATAATAAAAAAATAGTATATATCTAAAACCATCAACAAATACTATATTTAACGGGAATAACCTCAGAGCATTTTCAATAAATTCAGGGGTGAAACAAGGATGCCCACTAGCACAATTAATATTCAATATAGTATTGGAAATGCTAGCCACAGCAATAAGAGAAGAAAAAGAAATTGAAGGAATCAGAATTGGCAATGAGGAAGCAAAACTTCCACTCTTTGCAGATGATATGATGGTATACCTGGAGAACCTGAGAAAATCTTCTAAAAATTCCTTGAAACAAATTTAATGAATTCAACAAAGTAGCAGGATATAAAATAAATCCACATAAATTATCAACATTTCTGTATATGAACAACAAAACCTAAGAACAGAAAGAGAAATTCCTCTTAAAATAATTGTAGACAACATTAAATCCTTGGGAATCTGCATCCCAAGACAAAACAAGTAATTGTGCATGAACACAATTATAAAGCTGTCTTCACCCAAATAAAGTCAGCTCTAAATAATTGGGAAAATGTCAAATGCTCATGATGAGGTCAAGCTAAAATAATAAAAATGACAATTCTACTCAAATCACATTACTTATTCAGTGCCATAACAATCAAACTACCAAATAATTACTTTATAAAATTAGTAATTAGTAAACAAAAGTAAAATTAGTAACAAATTCATCTGGAGTAACAAAAGGGGAAGAATAGCAAGGGAACTGATGAAAAAAAATGTAAAGGAAGGTGTTGTAGCTCTACCAGATTTCAAACTATACTATGAAGCAGCAGTCATCAAAACTGTCTGGTATAGTTTAAGAAATAGAGTAATGGATCAGTGGATTAAGTAGATTGAAAAGAAACTACAGTAAATGACTATAGCAATCTACTATTTGGTAAACCCAAAGATATCAGCCTCTGGGATAAAAACTCACTATTTGACAAAAAATTGTTAGGAAAAAAGTGAAAACAGTGTGGCAAAAACTAGATATAGATTTACATCTCACACATTATACCAAAATAAGGTCAAAATGAGTACAGGAATTTAGACATAAAGAACTATACCATAGTTAAATTAATAGACCAAAAAATATTCTATCTATCTGATCTATGGAAATAGCATTAATTTATGACCAAACAAGGATTAGAGCACACTATAAACTGCAAAATGAATGATTTTGACTATATTAAATTGAAAAGTTTTTGCACTAATAAAATCAATGCTGCCAAAATAGAAGAAAAACAGAAAACTGGGAAACAATCTTCACAACTGGGAGTTCTGATAAAGGTCTCATTTCTAAAATATATAGAGAATTGCATTAAATTTATAAAGTTATAAGCCATTCCACAATTGATAAATGGTCAAAGGATATGAACAGATAGTTTTCAATTGAAGAAATTAATGTTATATATAATTATATGAAAAAATGCTTCAAATCACTATTGATTAGAGAAATGTAATTAAAGCAATAATGAGGTATCATCTCAAACCTATGAGATTATCCAAGATGAGAAAAAGGGAAAATGATCAATGTTGGAGAGGTTATGGAGGATTGGGACATTGATGCATTACTGGTGGAGCTGTGAATGGATCCAACTTTTCTGGAAAGCAATTTGGAACTATGCCCAAAAAGCAATAAACTGTTCATACCCTTTGACCCAGAAATTCCAATTCTAGGACTATATATCCAGAAGAAATTGTAAAAAATGGGAAAAGTCCTACATGTTCCAAAATATTCATAGCAGCTTTTTTTTGTAGTGGCAAAGAATTGGAAATTGAGGGCATGCCCATCAATTGGGGAATGGTTGAACAAGTTTTGGTACATGAATACTATGCAATATTATTGTTCTATAAGAAACCATAAATGACTAGACTCTAGAGAAGCATGAATGACTTACAGGATCTGATGCTGAGCTAAGCAAATAGAGTCAAGAGAACAATGTACACATCAATGACATTATGAAATGAGCAATATTGATGGACACAGCTTCTATTGACAGTCTAGAGAGCTTGGACAACTGTATTAGATTTGTTATGGACTATATTATGTCCAACCAGAGGGAGATAAATAAAAAAAAAAGACAGAAAAAAACACACCACTACAGATTCTGATGAACACTTTATAAAAAGTATCTCTTATGTATCTCTTTCCCTTAATCTTCATTCCTCATGCCAAAAATTACTAATTTATAAATATTTTTAACAATATGTGTATGTAAAAATCTAACCTGACTGTTCCCTACTGAGGGGAGGGCTGTGGGAAGGTAGGTGGAAGGAAATTTTGTAACTTGGAAATATGCATGTACAAATTGATGAAAATTTTAAAAAAGGGGGGGAAAAGAACTCACTCTACATATTGGAAAAACTGGAAGATAGTTTGGCAGAAGTTTGACATAGACCAATTTCTCACACCCTATACCAATATAAAGTCAAAATGGGAACAAGATTTAGACATAACTGGTGTTAATGCAAGTCAGTTAGGAGAATGAGGAATAGCTTACCTGTCAAATCTATGAAAATGCAAGAAGTTTTTGACCAAATGAGAGATAGAAAACAATATAAGATGCAAAATTAATCCTTTTGATTCCATTAAATTAAAAGGTTCTTTTGCAGAAATAAACCAAAGCAACCAAAATTAATAGGAATGAAGTTGTGAAACAATTTTGATAGCTAGTGTTTCTGATAAAGGACTCATTTTTGAAGATATGTTAGAATATATGAATAGGTAATTCTCACAGGAAGAAACTGAAATTATCTATAGCCATAAGAAAAAAAATGCTCTAAATCATTATTGATTAGAGAACTTCACATCTGTCAGATTGGCCAATATGATAAAAAAGGAAAACGATCAATGTTTGGAGGGATTATGGGAAAACTGGCACACCAATGCATTAATAGTGGAATGGTGAAGTGATTTAACCTTTCTGGAGAGCAATTTGAACTATGCCAAAATAAAAACTGTGTATACCATTTGATCCATTATGAGATCTATATCCTAAAGAGAAGATAAGAAATATACAAAATGTTCAAAAATATTTATAGCAGCTCTTTTTGTAGTGGAAAAGAATTGGAAATTAAGGAAATGTCCATCAATTTGTGAATGGCTGAACAAATTATGGCATGTGATTGTGATGGAGTACTATTGTTCTATAAGAAAAAATGGGTGGCCAGACTTCAGAAAAGTCTGGAAAGACTTGCATGAACTGAGGCTGAGTGAAGTAAGCAGAAACAGAATAACATTGAACACAGTGGCAGCAATAATGTGTGATAATCAACTATAATGGACTTGCTCTTTTCAGTAGTATAATGATCAAAGATAATTATAATGACTTGTAATGGAAAATATAATCCAAATCCAGAGAAGTAACAATCGAATCCAAAATGCAGACTAAAACATACTATTTTCAATTTTTAAACTTTATTTTGTTTTATGTTTTTTCTTTTGTGATTTTCCTTTTTTTGTTCTGATTCTTCTTTCACAACATGATTAATATGGAAATATGTTTAACATAATTATATACATATATTACCTATATTAGATTACTTGTCATTGGGAGAGGGAAGGGAAGGGAGGGAAAAAATGTGAACCACAAAACCTTAGGAAAATGATTATTGGAAACTACCTTTGCATACAGCTGGACAAACATATTTAAATAAATTTCAGTAAAAAGAAATTTTAAAAGTAAACTAAGAAAACTTATGCAAACTGATGCAAAGTGAATTGAAAAGAACATTGTGCACAGTAACAGCAATACTGTAGTGATAATTAATTGTGAAAGACAACTATTCTCAAGAATACAATGATCCAAGAAATTTTACATAATTTGTGTGGTAAAATGCTATCCATCTCTTCAAAGTGATGGATTCGCTGTGCAAATTGGAACAGATTTTCTTCACTTTTATTTTTCTTCCTTTTGTTGCAACATGATTGATGATGAAATAGTTTGTGTGATTTCATATACAAAATTTTATTCTATGTCTTGCCTTATGGGGTAAGGAAATAAAGGGAAAAGATTTGTAACTAAAATTTTTAAAAAGCAAAGTAGATTCTGCCCATGAATGCCTAAAATATGCAGGTATTGGCTTCAAGTTTGATGCTTATGGTATACTTCTATACTTATGAAAAGATCAGTTCAAATTAATGATGACACTCTGGTCCATGTAGAGGAAGCAGAATCTACTTTGCTTTTTAAAAATTTTAGTTACAAACCTTTTCCCTTTATTTCCCCACCCTATTAATATTAATTAATAATAATTTAATTAAATTGATAATAATAATTAATAATAATAGATTCTGCATTGGTGCAATTAATTAGGAATTCTTTGATGTGGTTTTAAAGATCCTCCATCATAGAATGAGGAATCTTTATAGATTTTCCTCTAAATAATTTAGAATCAGTGAACTAGATTCTGTGAGTTGCATTTTGAGCACATCCTGCATCTTGCATATGCATTGAAAACATACCTCTCCTCTTGTAGAGTTCTAGCATCAATCTATCTCTCCATTCTTGTAGAGTTCTCAGTATCAATCCCTTAGGATTCAGCAAAGAAAGGCTGATGTAGTGTTCATTGGATCCTCTATTAATTTTTTTCCATCACCCACAGTGGTGGTACCTAAAGAAAAATAGGAAGATAAAGATACATGAATTAAAATACACTAGACCACAGGTGCAAAATAACTTGAAATATACTACCATTTTCTTATGTTTGAGGTAGACAAAATAATGCTTTTATCATTCAAGGGATTTCTAGTTATGCTTATTTATCTTTTGTGTTTTAGTTATGTTTTGTGTTATAGTCGTGTTATAGCAATTGCTGTTGATTATTCTGCATTGCTCAAAGCTGTTGTTTTATGTGTTCAGATATTTTAATTTAGCTGTATTATATAGATCTATTGATATTGATATTGCATGGGGCCCTATTGATATTGATATTTTTAGCAATTAACTAGCTTTGCTTTGTTAGTTATCCATACTTACTGCTTTTTGTTAATTCTGTGTACTATGGAGATGCATCTACTTCCAAAATGAGCATATGTTATGTGTGTAGTTAGGTATGCTTTCCCTATAGTATTCTCATAAGTAATACTCTGTACACAATATCATCCATAATTATATCATTGTTAATGTGCATTTATTTTATTTTGGTTTCATTAGTAAATGTCAGATTCAGGACTTGATCCTAGATATTTTCTGACTCCAGGATGCTTTGCTTTCTATAATTACATTCACTATTTTAATGTCATGTTTTCATGAGCTGATATTTTTGTTGTCATTGGTGAAGATTTTGAATTTGTATCAATAGAGATGAAAGTTTTGTTGTTTTTTTCATACAATGTACAAAAATTTGCACTTTAAGAATTTGGTAGATTTTTTTTTTACAATTTAAATTTACTTGTACTATAGCTCCATCTTTTTTTAAGTTATTAAAACATATCCCAAATATGGTGAGGCCATCCAGATGGTCTTGTTTATGAATGAAATTGTGCTGATTGCATCAGACACTGGAATACTACAAAGATTACTAAGTGAAATCTATCATCACTCAAAAATTTAGTTCAACAACCTACCCAGGAAAATAAAGTGAATATGTATATACATATATGTATATATGCACATATATATATATATATATATATATATATATAGTCATTTCTTTCTTTCTAATAATGAATATGAATCTCCCTAATGTAATAGTCCCAGCATCATGGTCCCTATATCCTGGAGAGGTGTACATTCTCATGCTTTGTGGAGATCTTTAGCATAACTGATAAGATAAAAGTTTTAGTCAGGAGGGTCCACTTCTCCTGACCTAATGGAATTCCTGCAGTACATTCTGAGTTGAGGGCCACTCTCTTCATGCACAAGTGAGGAAGCAGGTTTATTAGTTGCTGTCTACTGATTTATGCAATTGTATAAATGTGCTTCTCCCAAATACCACTTTGGGTACTTGGTTCCTACATACATGATTCCATGTATGCATAACCAGAAAGCCTAGATATTTTAACCTAATTCCATTTGTTCTTTCTTAAGGCCAAACTATACATGATAGCCAAAATCTGTTTGCTCCTTATTAGACCAAACCCTGGAGGTTAACTCGTTATTTTAATTGTTTGCTTTTTATAAACATACCAAATTCTGTAGGGTTAACATAACTCAACTGAATGCATAACATATAGAGTTCATTCACAATTATTTATCTTGAAAAACTCCTCATATCTACATTGGGCTAGTCCCAGACTAGAACAGGAAAACTAACTAGATTGCCTTAAGAAAGTCTTAAAATTCTTTAAATAACACATTATTTTTCTAATGTAATATCAATATTTTAATATAATTTGCCTTCAATGATATTATATAAATACAACACATGACTCCTACAGTCTCCTAATAATTAAAGTTGGGTTTTATTCAAAGGGTTCGTCAGATGTTGGGCATGAACAGGACTGGAAAACACTACAAAGATTTATGAGTTTAGCAATATAGATGTTGAATGAATTATAATTAAAAGAACACAAATACCTCTCAGTTCTGAGTGATCTCTAGCTTGAGATCCACATAAATAGAACAAATGTAACAACAGACCAATTCAGTTATCGATCAAATTGGCCCTCAAAGAGAAATATTAGTTTTTCCCCTTGAACTCTTTAGTTCGTTATGATCCATTTTATAGTCCAAGGGAAATCTTCCTAAAACTTAGGTTTGGTTCATAACTAAAATGTACTCAAAAGGTATCAGAAGGGTATTCAATGTCCTATGTAAATCAAATTTAGAACAGCTATTTATTTCTTCCACAGAAAAGAAATACTCAAACTCACATAAGATTCAAACTTGTATAAAAAGAATCAAACGTATATCTGTAATTTGAAACCACTATTATATTCTTTCAGGAGATGGATTCTTCAAAACTGAAAATATTCGTGGGACTATAAATAGAAATTTAATTTTCATCTTGTTTCTACCATTCTATCTCAAGTTTTATACTTTTAGTAAAGGAGACTAGTGTTTAACTATCTTCCTCTTGATAGTGACAAAAAGTATTATAAGTAAATGCGGCTATTTTTCCATAGTGCTGCTGGAACAGTTGAAAGATTCTGATACATTCAAGTTTTAAAATTGAAAGGATTGCCACCAAAGCTTGAAACATTCATCAGACAACTGCTGAAATCCAGTCACTTATAATCCGGGAAGACATAAAGCAGAAAATGCAACCAGAGGATTAAAGCCAAATGACTGAAATTTGCCTAGACAATACATTTGCAGAGCTGCTGTTGGTGGGGGGGAAGGTGAACCTCATCTACCTGCTATGAGAAATTCCAGAAAGAGATAATTGTTTGTTCTGGGTAATTAAGATAAGAAGAAGAACTCCATTTCACAGTCACTTCTTTTAAATGTTATTTAGTGGACAATTATTCTGGGCTGGGCTTGACTCAGATCAGTCCCCTAGTGGTTTAGATGCAGTATTAGAATAAAATGAGACACCTGTGGGTCAATTACCAGTTAACAAAGGAAATGTACTTATAAGGAGTTATTCAGCTAGGAGAGGCATTAAGAATCCCTTGAGTTAATTTAAGTGTGCAAAGCTCCCATTGAGATTTAGTTAGAATTAGTTAGAAGCCAGTTCAACTCCTCCTAGGTATTTTGTACCCAGGTAAGGCAGAAGTGATGTCTCAGTACTTTCACATCACACACAAACACACACACACACACTCACACACACACACACACAAACGAGGTAACTGTTAGGCTATCATTCTATTCAAGTGTTCAATAAACCAGAGAGCATGAATCACTCAGGGGCCACACTTTATTTATTTATTTATTTGCTTGCTTGTTTGTTTGTTTATTTATTTATTGTAATTACAATAACAAATTGACCTAAATCTACTAGCAGGACAACTGAAAGTGGACAGTTAATCAATAAATCAATGAGCAAACATTATTAAGCACTTAACATAAAAGTAGTGGCAAGCAATTGGTTAACCACTAATGACCTATTAATTAATGTATTCCAACCAATTTGGTTAAAATATTGCTTAAAACTTTTACATATCAGTAGAGACATTTGGCCTAGGTTGGTGTATTAAATGATGAAGATCTAGACTGGAGTGGAATTAGAGAGCATAAGATAAAGCAAAATGGAGAATTGAAACACCAGTTTTAGCTAAAAGAGAATATTTAAATAACAATATGGCTGCTAATTGAGTAAGTTATAAATGTTTTTGGTTTTAGTTTCCTCATTTGTAAAATTAAAATTTGTAAAACTTAAAACAGGATTTGCTGTTTTGCTTTTTATTTATTTTTTAATTTTTTAAAAATTTATTTTTTGAACTACATGCAATGTAGTTTTCAAAAATTATTTCCCCAAGGTGTTAAGTTTTACATTTTTCTCCCTCCCTCCCTTCTCTCCCCACTCCCCCTGACAGAAAGCAATATAATATAAACTATATATGTATAATCATGCTAAACATAGATCCACATTAATTGTGTTGTGAAAGAAGAATCAAATCAAAATAAAAAACATTAAAGAGAAAAAATGACAAAATACATGACAACTTTTAAAATTGAAGATAGTAAGTCTTGATCTGCATTTAAACTTCACAGTTCTTTCTCTATATAAGAATGGTATTTTCCATCACAAGTCTTTTAAAATTGTCTTCGATTATTTGTTTTTTTTTAATTTCATTCCTTAATTCTCATCCTGTACAAATGTCTCCCCTTCACATTAATAAAATATTCCTGTTCAAGAGCAAACAAAACGCCCCTCCCCCCATGAACATAGACCCGCCCGGGCGACAAAGCAAAGGGGAGAGAAAAAAAATCAAAACCAAAAAAAGAATAATAGGAATAATAGTAGGCATGGCCAGGCGGCGCAATGGACAAAGCACCAGCCCTGGAGCCACGAGCATCCGAGCCCACATCCAGCCCTGTAGACCCAACAGTCACTGACATGCAAGCCACCCAATCCCCACTGCCCTGCAAAAACCCAAAAGAAGAAAAAAGAAAGACCCAAAATAAAACAAAATAGCAATAACAGTAGGGGTGGCTGGGTGGCAGACAGAGCACCGGACCTTGAGTCAGGAGCACCCGGGTCCAAATCTGGTGCCAGACACCCAAAGATCACCCTGCCATGTGGCCCCCAGCAGGCCACCCAGCCCCACTTGCCCTACACCCTCCTCCAAACAACAACAACAAAAAATGTGCTTCAGTCTTTGCTCCAACACCAACAACTCTGCCTCGGGTGGATCGCATTCTTTATGGTAAGTGCATCGCAAAAGTTACTTCCATATTTTTCCAATGTTGCCATTGCTGATCCCAACTCCCTCCTTTCTTATTTCTCCAGTACCATGTACTCTATTTTCTCTCTCCTTTCACTCTGACTCTGCTGTAGGGTCGCTGAGTGGCGCAGCAGACAGATCCCTGGTGCTGGGGCCAAGAAGCCTTGAGCCTGCATACCACCCCTTAGGCCCAGAATCCACCTGGCCCCATGGTCCTGGACAGGCCTTCAAATCCCAGCCCCTTGCAAGAAGTAAAAAAGAAAACGTGTTATATCTGACCACTCTCCCCCCCATGGTCCATCCTCTCCTCCTTCATTCACATCCCCACCCCTTCCCCCTGCTCCCCCCTCCTTCTTACTCCAGTTGTCTATATCCCATTGAGTATATATGCTATTTCCTCTCCTAGCCACCTCTGATGACAGCAAAGGTTCCCTCATTCCCCCTTGCCTCCCCCCTTCCATATCATTGCAATACCTCATTGTAATAATAAAAAAAATCTTATTATAAGAAATATCTTGGCCTATTCCCCCTCTCCTTTTTCTTTCTCCCATTCCATTTCCCTTTTTTTCTATTGACTCCATTTTTACACCATATTTTATCTTCGAATTCAGCTTTCTCCTGTGCTTCAACTATAATAGATCCCTCTACCTGCTATTAACTGAGGAGGTTCATATGAGTATTATCAGTGTCATTTTTCTATGCAGGAATACATGCAGTTCATCATCAAGTCCCTCATATTTCCCCCCTCTCCTCCAATCTCCATGCTTCACCTGAGTCCTGTATCTGAAGATCAAACCTTCTGTTCAGCTCTGGCCATTCCAAAAGGAACATTTGAAATTCCCCTGGTTCATTGAAAGTCCATCTTTTTCCCTGGAAGAGGACATTCAGCCTTGCTGGGTAGTTCATTCATTCTAAGCTCTTTTGCCTTCCGGTATATTGTATTCCAAGCCCTACAAGCTTCCAATGTAGTTGCTGCTAAGTCCTGTGTGATCCTGACTGCAGCTCCATGATATTTGAACTGTGTCCTTCTGGATGCTTGCAATATTTTCTCTTTGACTTGGGAGTTCTGGAACTTGGCTATAATATTCCTAGGGGTTGGTTTTTTTGGGATCTCTTTCTCGGGGGGATCGGTGGATTCTCTCCATTTCTATTTTGCCCTCTGCTTCTAGAATATCAGGGCAATTTTCCTGTAGTAATTTGAAAATGATGTCAAGGCTCTTTTCCTGATCATGACTTTCAGCTATTCCAATAATTTTTAAATTATCTTTCCTAAGTCTGTTTTCCATATCAGTTGTTTTTTCAATGAGATATTTCACATTTTCTTCTAATTTTTCATAATTTTGGTTTTGTAGTATTGATTCCTGATTTCTGTTAAATTCATCAATCTCCCTAAATTCTATTCTTTGTCTGAAGGATTTGTTCTCCTCAGAGAGTTTTCTTATCTTTTTTTCCATCTGGCCAATTTTGCTTTTTAAGGCATTCTTCTCCTCAATAACTTTTTGAACTGTTTTATCCATTTGACCTAAGCTGGTTTTTAGCAGGCTATTTTCTTCAGCATTTTTTTGAATTTCCTTGACTAAGCTGCTGACTTCATTTTCATGTTTTTCCTGCATCTCTCTCCTTTCTTTTCCCAGTTTTTCTTCCAACTCCTTCATTTGATTTTCAAAGTCTTTTTTTGAGCTCTGTCATAGCCTGAACCCAATTTCTGTTTTGCTTGGAGTCTTTAGATGCAGGAGCTTGTACCTCCTTATCTTCAGACTGAGTATTTTGATCCTTCTTGGGCTCATGGGCAAAATATTTCTCAATGGTCTTCCTCTTATTTCTCTGCTTGCTCATTTTCCTAGCCTGAGCCTGGTTTGGGGGTGCTTCCTGAGCTTTTTGGACACTCCCACAAGGGTCTCAGTGTGTGAGGCTCTGTCCTCCCTCCTGGTCTGTGAATAACCATAAGTGCACCCCTCTGCCACGGGGCTGAGGTGGATGGGGTCCTGCTGTTCTATGGGGAGGCCTAGACTGTGATCAGGATATGAATGTGGTCAGAACCCCAAAGTCCTGTTCCAGGGGCAGAGGACAGAGCTCTGCAGTCTCTCTCTCTCTTCACTCCCCTCCCTCAGCTCAATGGGCTCATGCCCTGGGGGCTCCTGCTTACCAGCTCCACCTGCTTCTGTTTCTGGATCAGGGCTTGGGAAAGACCAAGCTGCTTGCTGTGTGCCCTGAGGGCTGGGCTCCACATGCTCGCTCAGGCAGAGGTCCCCCCGCTGTTCCCCCACTTTGTGCCCAGTGCTTCCTGGGGTGCAACCCAGGAGACTCCCCCACTGCTGTGAGCCGCAGCTCCCAGCACCCTTGGGCTGCCTCCAGGAGGCTGAAGTTCTTTCGCTCTGGCGGGCCACCCCTCTGGCGGGCCGCCCCTCCGACCCGGGAAGCAGAGCCTTTCTGCTCTTTTCCAGGTTACCTTGAGTAGGAGAACTGCCTCACTGGGTCCCTTTGTGAGTTCTGTCTCTCGAAAGTTTAGAGGCCTTACTTTCATGTTTTTATCAGAGAGCGCCTAAGACTTGATCCCTTCTTGTTGCCATCATGGCTCCCAATCGAAAGTTGTTTTTCATTTATTTCAGTTATGTCTGACTCTTCATGACCTCATTCGAAGTTTTCTTGGAGTTACTGAAATAGTTTGTCATTTCCTTTTCCTGTGGTTTAAGAAAAACAGAAGTTAAGTAACTTGCCCAGGATCACCCAGCTTGGAAGTATGTGAGGCTAGATTTGAATTCAGGTCTTCTTGACTTCTGGCCCACAATCTAGATCCAATGCCATTTATTTGCCCCAAAGCAAGCTATAAACACATTATTAAAATTTACAGGAAAACCTTAAAACCAGGGTGATTATCTCTTCATTTGCTTCATTTCTAAATTTCTTATATTTACTGTAGCTGCTGGTTAGTTGGGTTCGTTTCTGCCTATGAGGAATCGTTATTCAGACTTGGGAAAGCAAAAAACAAAAATTTATTTAAAAGGTTACAAGACATAGGAAGGGCTAGAGAGAGAGAGAGAGAGAGAGAGAGAGAGAGAGAGAGATAAAAGAACAGTCAAGCAGCAGCCTTGGTTAGGTCCTAGTTAGAGAGGACTGAGTCAGCCCTGAACCAGGGTCCAACCCAGGTTTTTATGTCTTGTTTCTCATCCAGAGGGCAAAAGGTGAGCTCCCTTCCTCTGTACTGGCCTGGAATTAGGTAGAAGGTAGAGTCCAAGGAGATCAGGATACAAATTTTACATTAAACAATGAATTAATGGTACCTTAAGAATTGGGAGGATCTCCACCCCAAGCAGCTTTTAAGATTACAATTGTTTCTGTTACAATCATAATTCTCTATTTCAAGTCAATTTACATATCGAGTCAATTTATATCTCCACCCAAATTCTTTCTGTTACATTCAAATTCTCTTCATCTTCCCCTGCATCTTTACAAGCAAGTCAAATGTCTACAAGCTCCTTGAGCACCACTTTTCCTCAGATCCTGGTAGAGAAATTCTAGAACTCAGAGATTTAGAACACCAGGAATAGCAATACACCAATCTAGCCCCTTCACCATCATTCATGGCATCAACCCCTATGGATATGCAATCTGGAACTTGCTTCTGCTGAGTTTCTCCATTTCCTCAATATCTTGAAGATTTGGAAAAAAAGATTTTTTATCACAAAAGTACTTGTCACATTTTAGAAAGTAATAGTTTATATCAGATAAAATAGCGTTAAAATAAACTTATTGCCCTGTAACTTGATACTATTCCCCAGGGATCAGTAAAATTTACCATGTGACTTGAATTTTAAACTACTTATTTGTCCTGTTTCTTGCTGCTAAAATGTGAGTCTCTTGAGAGTAGATTCTGTCCTAATTTGTATTTTATGCTCATCACTTAGCACAGAGCTTTTGCCTAAGATATGAACATAATAACAAAATTATTTTCATTCATTCATTCCTTCATTTTTATCATTCTTTCCTAGTCCCACTCTGTTTTGTGTTTAAAAGAACAGGATGAGTTGATCAGTAATATGCAATGTACCTCAACTCTTCAAAGACATCTCTTTAACTTTGGTTTTAATTCTCAAGTGCATGACCAGTTTTTAGCTTTATTACTTTTTCATTATGATAGCTCAATTCATTTTCCATAGAAGATTCTGTTAGTTTTGAGGAAATTTGGTTCTAAAACAATATGCTATGATGATCAAATATAATATTATTTGAATTTTTCCCCCTCCCTTCTAAATACTACAGTCTGACCTTTTGGATAGAGAACTGGCCTTGGGGATAGTAAGACCTGACTTCAACTATTACTACTGACACATATGTGTCAAAACCAACACATGTGACCATTAGAAGTCAATGGAACTCTTATTACCCAAAGTAACTCTCTAAAGTTAAATGAGAGTTGAAGATGCTGATCTGCATCAATATTGAGTTTCCATATCAAGACACTTTTGAAGTAATGAAATCACGTTTAGAATTCTCCCTTTCCCACACCATATCCTGAAAAGTTAGGGGGGATATACCCTTTTTAAAATTTTTTTTATTTATTTATGTACTTACACAATACAAAAAGTCTTGTTGTAAGAGTAAACATAATTTCCCTCCCCCCACAAAACTACAAAGACCTCATGAAAAATTAAGTGAGAAGAAAAGAAAAAAAAATGTATTTCAGTCTGTGTTCAGATACCATCAGCTCTGTCTCTGGGTTGGATAGCATTCTTTATCATAAGTCCATCAGAGAAGTTGCTCCCATATTTTTTCCCCACAGTTGCTATTGCTAATTGTATTTTCCTCCATCCACTCCTCCCTACTCCCATTTATGCTATTCTCATTCTCCTTTCACTTTGTTATTCTTTAAAAGTGTGTTGTGAGGTAGCCGAGCAGTTCAGTTGCCAGAGAACCAGCCCAGAAGGACCTGAACCCAAATTGTGCTCCATACACCCAACAGCCACCCAGACATGTGGTCCCAGGCAGGCCACTCAAACCCACCATCTTGCAAAAAACAAAAAAGTGTGTTGTATCTGATTACCCTCTCCCACAATCTTCCCTTTCCCCTATCACCTCCCCCCCACTTTCCATCCCTTCCTTTCTTTGTTCCCTCTAGGGTAAGATAGATTGCAATTCCCTATTAAGTATGATTTTTTTCCCCCTCTCTGAGCCATTTCTGATGAGGATGGAGGCTTGCTCATTCCCTTCACCATCCCCCTTTCTACTCTATTGCAAAAGTTTTTTCTTGACTCTTTTTGCTGAAATATCTTTTTTTAATTTTTTTAATTTTTATTTTTTTGCAAGGCAAGTGGGGTTAAGTGGCTTGCCCAAGGCCACACAGCTAGGTCATTATTAAGTGTCTGAGACCGGATTTGAATCCAGCCACTCCTAACTCTATGAGGGTGCTTTATCCACTGCGCCACCTAGCTGCACCTGCTGAAATATCTTAACCCATTTTAACTCTCCTTTCACTTTCTCATTCTTTTTCAATGTATTTATATATGTATTATAATGTATTCATTATGTATTATTTATATTATATTATTTATATTTATATATTTATATATTATTTATAATGTATTATAATGTATTATACCTTCATAATATATTATATATAATATATAATATATTATCTTTTATTATAACTTTATATTCAGCTCTCTACCGTGCCTTGCCTATATATGCTCCTTTTAACTAACTGCTCTATTAAATGAGAAGGTTCATAACAGTTAACAGTATTATCTTTGCCTGAAGGAAGCAGTTCAACATCATTAAATCGCTCATAATTTGCCCTTCTCATCCACCCTCTCTATGCTTCACCTGAGTCCTCTACTTCAACATCAAACTTTCTGTTCAACTATGGTCATTTTAATAGGAAAGTTGAAATCTCCCTATTTCACTGAATGTCCCTTTTTTCCCCTGGAAGAGGATACTCAGTTTTTCTGGGTAGTGGATTCTAGGTTGTAATGCAAGATCTTTTGCTTTCCAAAATATCATATTCCAAGCCCTATGAGCTCTTAATCTAAATGCTGAGGCCTGTGTAATCTTGATGGTAGTGCCATGATAGTTGAATTATTTCCTTCTGGCTGCTTGTAATATTTTTTCTTTGACTTGAGAGTTCTGGAATTCAGTTATATTCCTGTCAGTTTTTATTTTGAAATCTCTTTCAGGAGGTGATCAGTGGATTCCCTTAATTTCTATTTTACCCTCTGCTTCTAGGATGTCAGAGTAGTTTTCCTATAGAAATTCTTTTAAAAAGAAGTCAATGAAAAAAAATTAAAAATAAAATAAAAAAAAAGAAGTCAATGCTCTTTTCCTACTCATGACTTTCAGGTAACCTAATAATTTTCCTGTCTCTCTGAGAAATACAATTTTTGTCACTTTTAAAAATAATGATTATGATTATTATTGCTGCTATAATCAATATTGTCTAACATCTGTTCAGTATTTTAGATTTGTAAAGTACTTTACATATATTTTCTCATTTGATTCTCACAACTCTCTGAGGAAGGTGTCACAATTATCCTCATTTTACAGAAGAATGAAGGCCAAGAGAGGTTAATTGACTCGCCTGTTTTCATAGAATTCGTTAATGGCTGAGGTGATACTCAAACCCAGGTCTTTCTGACTACTTACTATAAGACCAATGCTATATTCACTATACATATTTGTATAACTATGTATAGGGAGAGAAAAAGAGAGCTTGGTGACATGTATATATTTGTGCATATATGTATGTCAAAGATATGCATAATATATATGTGTGTATGTATACAAAGATATACAGGATAATAAAATTTGCTCTTCTATACATTTTTTATTTCTTTTGTACATTTTTATAAAGATGTTGAATAAGTTGGGTTTTTTAATGTACAAATGTTCTTTCCATTATTTCATGTTATTGCTCACATTTCATTTCATTAAGTAAAAAAATAGTGATAGCAGAAAAGTATTTGTTCAACTTACCTTGTTTAGATGTATTTACTTTGAATTATATTTCATCCTCTATATCTGTAGTATCTTCAACAGGAAAGCTCAGTTTTATAATTTTCCAGTAAGTATGTATTATTATTATCTTTTTGAAACAACTAAGGAAAACTTCATTTCTTTAAAAATATACCAATCTGGGGGCGGCTAGGTGGCACAGTGGATAGAGCACCGGCCGTGGAGTCAGGTGTACCTGGGTTCAAATCCGATCTCAGACACTTAATAATGACCTAGCTGTGTGGCCTTGGACAAACCACTTAACCCCACTGCCTTGCAAAAAAACTAAAAAAAAAAATATACCAATCTAATTCCTTTTCCTCCTACCATCAAAATAATAAAGTAGAAAATATTTCTCAGTTCTTACTGAAATGTATGAATATTTACATAATCATTTTTATAATAAAATGTAGGTTTTGTTTTTTAAAATACCACTTGTATTTGTTTTTAAAGGTTTTTTTTACCTTCTTAAATCATTAAAAATAGACCTCATTTCAAAATTAATTTTATAGATGTAGTTTTTCTAAACCACATATATTTCCCTACTCACCACCACCTAAATAATAGTTCTTTGACCTAAAGAAAAAGAACTTTGAAAAGTTATTTTATGCAATAATTACATTCTACAGAATATGCAGTATCCCCATTGCTACTACAATTGCCCTTGATAAACAGGATGAAGTCACATTTCCTGATCTCATCTTTGGAACCAAGGTTGCTTTGCAATATCTCAGAATCTGGTTACTTTTTAACATTCTTTTCATTTATTTTTACTGTATTTGTTGTGTATACTGTTCTGGCTACTTATATTCATTGTTCTTTTTGTTTCTCTTATTTTGGTCTGAACCATATTCCTTCTTTTCCATATAGCACCTTCATGAAGAAACTCCCTCTATTAAGAGATTTTTGCAAGTAAAGTCTTGGAGAGATGTCAAGAACATTGAAAAGTTAATTACTCTGACACTTGGTACATGGCTAAAAATATGTGAGTTTCTGTGTGTATGTGGTGTGTGTGTGTGTGTGTGGTCAACTCTGAAAATAAATGAGCAAAATATCAAAGGTGTTATACAACCACTGCAAACTAAAAATATCAAAGAACTCACACTGTTTATAATAACCACAGTTAACTTTGAGAAATAAAATTAAATTAAAGAAAAATAAAACCAAAGAGCTAATAGTGATCATAAGCAAAAAGCTCTCTTTATTCTGTTAGAGGAGGGAAACTAGATACATGTAAAAAAGAGAATAGTCTTGATATGAGGATGCTGATAGGGTCTGTGAGTCTTTGTGTGTGTGTGTGTGTGTGTGTGTGTGTGTGTGTGTGTGTGTGTGTGTGTGTGTGTGTTTTATATCTTGAACTCAGGTATTCCTGACTCTGAATTCTTATGACATGATGCCTCTCGCATCTCTTTTTTTTTTTAGTTTTTTTTTTTTTGCAAGGCAAATGGGGTTAAGTGGCTTGCCCAAGACCACACAGCTAGGTAATTATTAAGTGTCTGAGACCGGATTTGAATCCAGGTGCTCCTGACTCCAGAGCCAGTGCTCTATCCACTGTACCACCTAGCCGCCCCTGCCATCTCTTTTTTAAAAATTTCTTTTCATCCCTATGCTCATATATCTTTTTAAGCTACAACATTTCCTCCCGCCTTCCCTTCCTATTCTCGTCTCCTCAACAGCAGCCAGGTTAGCATCATAAATACATATTTTGATAAACATTTTTACAGATTTGTATTTTTGGTATGAGGAAATAGGATTAAAGGAAAGATACATAAGAGATAATTCTTATTAAGTGTTCATCAAATTTTGAAGGATTGCTCTTTTTTTGGTGTATGTTTTGTTTTATTTGTTTTTCTTCCTCTGGATGGGGATAACATAGTCCATAGCTGATCTAATACAGTTGTCCTAGTTCTCTGAACTGCTGAGAGGAGCTACTTCCATTAAGTTTGTTCATCTCACAATGTTGTTGCTAATGTGGACATCGTCCTCTTGTTTCTACTCCCTTAACAGAACATCAGCCATTCCATGATTCTCTAGAGTCCAAGCATTTATGGTTTCTTATAAAGCAATAGTATTCCATAGCATTCATGAACCATAACTTGTTTAGCCATTCCCCAGTAGATGGGCATCCCCTTAATTTCCAATTCTTTGCCACTACAAAAAGAACTGCTATGAACATTTTGGACCATGTAGGACATTTCCCTTTTTAAAAATTTTCTTCTGTATATAGGCCTAGAACTGGAATTGCTGGGTCTTTGGTCTGTCATCTCTTACTAAAAAAAAAAACGGCATTCCTAAATTAGAGTTTGTTCCACTAATTTTCATTCAATGTAGGAAATGACAATTTACTTTGTCTGTGAGGAACTATCTATGAAGAGAT